>NW_028289051.1:0-300000 GCF_059628265.1 Tinamus guttatus
TAAAGCAGAGGCCCTTTTATTTCCTTCGGGTACCATTCAGTAAGCTCGGCCACCTGTGCTTAACAGCTTTCCTTCTAGAAAAGTATCTGATCTCAACTTACAGTCAGTAAGAGTCCACCACTTCCTTATATAAAATACTCGGTCTGAAAACACCCAGTCTGCAGTGTGTTAAGTAGAGCGTCTCCAGCAGGTCGAGGGAGGTGATCCTGCCCCTCTACTCAGCCCTGGTGAGGCCACATCTGGAGTATTGTGTCCAGTTCTGGGCACCACAGTACAAGAGGGATGTGGAGCTGCTGGAGAGAGTCCAGCGCAGGGCTACAAGGATGATCAGGGGCCTGGAACATCTGCCCTATGAGGAGAGACTGAGGAGCTGGGCCTGTTCAGCCTGGAGAAGAGAAGGCTGAGAGGGGATCTAATCAGTGTCTATAAGTACCTCAAGGGAGGGAGTGAGGAGGATGGTGCTGGCCTCTTCACTGGTGGCCACAGACAGAACTAGAGGAAATGGCTGGAAACTGAAGCACCAAGTTCCACAGGAACTAAGGAAAAATTTCTTACCAGTGAGGGTGACAGAGCACTGGAACAGGCTGCCCAGAGAGGTTGTGGAGTCTCCTTCTCTGGAGATCTTCAAACCCGCTTGGATGCAGTCCTGTGCCACGTGCTCTAGGTGTCCCTGTGTGTGCAGGGGGGTTGGACTAGATGATCTCTAGAGGTCCCTTCCAACCTTAAGCATTCTGTGATTCTATGAAAAGTTAGGCAGTGTCTTTTGGAGTTTATTCCAGTTTGACCAGCTCAAGCTTCAGGCACTGTTTGCTATTACTATGTTTTTGTAACCAAAAACAAAAGCTTCTCCCTATTCTTACCTTGATTAGCTGTTACAATCAAGTCTCATCATACTTTTTTTTCCTGATAAAGAAGTTTAGCAGAGTCTCTCACTGCAAAATTTTTGTTCTAACCCCCAAGTCATTTTTTTCCAGTTTCTGTGTCCCCTTTTAATTTTGCCAGTACTAAGTGACAGCATGATGCAAGCCAAACACAGAGTGGCAGATTCACAGAAATGATTCTCTCATTTTTCCTCATTTCTTTATTTAAGTTCTGAAATCTGATTTGCCATTTAGATTGTGTAGACCAAACTTACCAAATTTCTGCATAATATCAAATACACCTGAATTCTTTGTTACTTATCAATGGCTTGGCAACAATCTTTACTGGTAATTATATTTCCTGGGATTACTGCTGAACCAGTATTTACTCTGGACCACCACTCAGAAAGACGTTATGTTGGGGCCTTAGTAAGAATACTGGGAACTGGAGTAATGGGATTCACCTAGAAGAGAAGAAGGTGTTCGTGGGGAACTGGACCGACGCCTAGCAACCAAGCACCGGAGGAGCACCAATCAGCTGGGAGCCTATAGCCAGCCAATGAGAATGCTGCTTCTTAGCACATGCCCACGTGCACCAGTATAAAGCTCTGCTGCAGAGGACAGCAGGGTGGGATTGACCTCACGTTGTATAGAGGTGTTGCTCACTCCGGCTCGTGGAGAAGCCTTCGGCACTCGCCACGAGTTAAACCCACTTCATATTAAAGTGTTGCTCACTCCGGCTCGTGGAGTGAGCCTCGACAATGTTAAATGTCTCAATATGTGGCTATTTTACTCAAACTAAACAATCTTTAAGTTTGAATGAGATTATCCTAAAGTACTCAGTTTACATAATCTTACATCCATTATACAATTATACTAAAACAGTAAACTTAATCAAGCAAACTCAGACCTGAAAGAATAAAACAAAGTGTGGTTTTGTTATTCACTAATACAATTTTCCATCAGGATTCCATTATTTTATCCAGGTTTTGACAATCAACTAAGCAGTCTATAATTGTCTGTGTTGTCCCATCATCTTCTATGAAATATTGACGCACATCAGCACTCCTCTCATCTTCTAAAATTTCCTTATCTTTTACATATATAAATGAGTAGAAGCGAAGAGAGGACTTCTTTAATGCTTCTTTTATTGTTCTTTGTGTCCAAGTTAATAAATACTCTTTCACAAATGACAATGAGTTACCATTAAAATGAAATATCACAGGAAGTAATGAACTCTTCACTTCTTAAATGATTTCAGTTAGAGATTGGAGGCCTTCTTATAGGAGAATCATATCTGAAAAAACTGCTATAACATAGTCCATCCAGAAACAAGAGTAATTACATGAAAAAGCTAAACAAACTATTGTGTTACTCGACCTTTATGCCACCTTACGATCACAGACAGATAAAACCTAACCCAAAAGAGTCGTATAAACATAATACACACATAGTAAGGTCTGTCCATATTAAGGTACTTACTTTTATGTCCTCTCTCGCAGTAGCTGATCACATTGCTTCCTGAGTCTACATGAAAATGAATGCAAGGAAAACAAAGATACATGATAGATGTGGTGCAAGAACCAACACCAGCCTGCGCCAGCGTAACAAGAGACTACTGAAAACCACATTACAGGCAACACAAACAGTTTGTCATGCAGCTGATCGAGTTCAAGAAAACCTACAGGTGCTGCAATAACAGTAGCTTAATCCTTATGTAACAGAATCTGTATTAAAAATGAAATGAAAGCTATATTGAGCATTATAAGATCATGTCAGGAGCATAAACACAGTCCATAAAGAAAACTATCACTAGCAAGGAAATTTACAGCACAGAAAAAAATGTTTCAAGAATCCAACTACAAAAATGTAACCATTACCAATACAAAGCACTGTAGAAACAAACTAACGTGCTCAAGTAAAAATTATCTTAGATAAGTATAATACTCTGAAGAGGTTGTTTTTTTGTCCTGAATCCCTTTTGTTCAGAAGGAGAAAAAAGGAAGGGAAAAAAACTCTGGAGAGAAGAGAGGATTTTCAGACTTTCCATGCTTTGGATACAAAGGGATACAATAGAACCTTTAAATGAGGAACAAAGCATATGGAAAGCACGCTTGTTGTGTGCATGTGTGGTTTTTTTGAGCAAAAGTTAATAGAAGTAGTTTAGTGATAGACCAAGTTCGAAAAACACTTTCTTTACCTTAAAAAGACTGATCATAGTCCTGACAAAAATGCAGAGGATGAGAAAAAGTTCTGGTTAGGACCTCAAAAAATAAGGAGAAGGAAAGGGTAGGGACAGAATTATCAAAGTACCTAAAAAGGTAATGAGTATAAACTCCGCTTCCAAAATTGATTTGAAATTAGGACATACATTTTAAATCCAAATCCAACATAACATTTATGACAGAGAAACATTATTCCTATATTCCTTATAAAGTATGTCTTATGTATGACTAGCAAGGTACTTATTCACCAAGAGAATCAGGTATAAACCTGATTCAAATAGAGAGACACTGTGAAAATATGTTAAAATTCAAAGTGTCTAAAAAAGACTGAATTTTAAATCTGCTATTTCTCAGTCTTGCAAGACTCACTTAAGCAAATGCCTCCATTCCAACAGATACAACTTTTGTGTCACCCTCTCTGAAGCTGCACAAAACAGAATGAATATTGGTCTAAGCCGTTATCATTTGTAAAATGGAAAATCCACAATTTAGAAGCCGGAAGTATTTTCTAGAGTATCTGAAGTTGCTCAAAAGTTGCTTAGAGAGACTGTGGAGTCTCCGGCCTTGGAGATATTCAAAATTTGAAATTATGAAAAATTTAAAGTTGCATAATAAATAACAAGAAAGCATGTGTGTGTAGAACTAACAAACATGTGATAGGTACATTCCACTGCAGCAATGAATGGCTTATAATGAAAGATGTGAAAACCACTATGAGGAGCCTGTGGATGAGCAAGATCCGAGTATTGAGATCTTAGGGGTTTCAGTTTCAGTTTTGAATTCCCAGGAATTTATTTCCCATCCTTCAATTTGTGTGAAACATCCCAAATGTATCACCATGAACCTGTCAAAACCATCAGGGCCACAGCCATGACAAATTTGTGAAAGCTGACAACATTGGATATTACTCATTCTATTGGTAACCATTATTTTTAGTACATTAAAATACCTTGAAGACGATTAAAAATCACCTTGCAGAGGGTGAATAAAACCTTTTAAAAGCATCTCTATTGTCTTTCCACAGAAGGAAGTGTATGTTAAATATAGGTAGCATACATTACAGAGATATTATTAAAAAATCAAGTCCTCAAGTGCCAGGAAAATACCAGAGTTAAAGTTGCTTGCACCAAAGTACTTCAGCTCTCTTGTGTAAACGCACTAAAATCCAGTTGTACACAAATACCAAAGTGGAGAAAATCAAAATAAAGAAGTCATCTCATTCTCCCCTACTTCTCAATCTCAGTATCATCTATATCTATATATTTGCCCAACAGAGCTTTTACTTTTTTTATTATTATTATTAATACTAACACTGAATACTCCACAACCTCCCTGACTTTATGCTCACATGGTCAGCTAAGTTCATACTGTTCATGCTTTTATCACCTTGAACTTCACCAGACAGACACCCAATCTGTCAAGCCTCCTGCCTCTTGCTCTGCTTCATGCGGCTGTGCCTGGTAGTCCTGCAGAACGAGATACAAGAGGAGACCTCTCCTGCAACAGTTTTGATTCTCCTCTCTTTGCAGGGGGGTGTGAGAGTGCCCATCTTCCAGTATCTACAGAGAAAACGTCCTCCATTTTTCTTGATGACCCCTGAACTAGCTTATTTGACTTAGTATTTGGCCTTGAAACAGAAATGTGCTCCAATGGTAAATCACTCTATTCTTTTTCCTATTATAAGGCCAAAACTGACCAAACGGTACCAGCTGAGCAGTGTGGAGTAAAGTGAAATTATTGTGTAACATTTAAATATGGCAATTCCAGATATGCATCCTAGCAGAATTATTACTTTTTTTTTTTCCCCGAGAAGCACAGAACTATTGACACATGTTCTGATTATGATTCATCTAAAAATCTGAATCTGTTTTTTTCCTAAAACTATTGCTATTTTGTTTTTATGGAGGTAAGTATCTAATCTAAGCATAGCACTTTGCATCTGTCCTTTTAAACTGCATTATTTATTTCACGTTGTTTCTCTATTTTTTTAAGTTCTCTAAAATTCTAAATTTATCCTTTGCAGAACTCAAATCCTCTCTCAGCTTGCTGCTTGCTGTAAAATTCATACATGTACTTGCTATGCCACCATCACCCAAGCCATTAACCAAGTGAAGACGTAATCACACTTGTTCTCTTCCACTGGACTTCTTCCTCGGCCCACGCACAGAATGGAGGTGCTCACTTGATAAGGAGCTATCCATTTTTTTTGCCTGACCTTCCTGTCTTCAGCTCCAAGCGTGACCCTAATAATACTCCTATCCCCAACTACTCTTCTACAGCTAAGTATCTCTCAGTCATTCTTTCCTTTTTCCCTCACTAGCTCCCTGTTCCACTTCACTTTAATCCACCCTGAGACCACTCCAGTCTGTTCCAATCTGTCTTAATTTGTCTAATCTCAAGAGCTTCAACTGAGACACTGCTAACTCAAGTGCTCACTCCAACCTCCTGGTTGTCCACTTTACTGAAGTCACTTGGTCTCATCCTTCTGGCTATTACCAAACCAATGAGGGCACTACTGAGCATTTGACCAAACCAAGATCCCCGTTCTCCATCCACCCACAAGCCAATCCAAACCACACTGGGTAGGCATTGCAGAAGTTCAGCTTTACAGCCCAGTGCTGGAACGAGCTCTCTCAGGTGTTCCCTGCAGTTGGTGCATGAGTCCAACCAACAAAAAGGTCAGAGTGTACTTCATACAGGTAGAATATTTGGATTTTTGCATGCTAAACCTGAAGAAGTTGATATGTGACACAAAAGCAGACCCTGCCAAAACCTAGGTTTCTTAACCAAAATATGGAGATACTGTAGCACAGAATCATGTATGCTAGAAGGTACCTGTTGAGGCCATCTACTCCAGGCTCCTGCTAAAAGCAAATCTAATAAGAGGAGAATGCCTAGGAACTCAGCCAGCCAAGTTTTTAACATGCCCAAGGATTGAGATTCCACAGCTTCTCTTGACTCCATTCCCACGTTTGATCACCCTCAAAAGTATGTATTTTTAAACAGTATCTCTCAAAACATTAAAATTTATTTATCCTGTATTCTATATTGCTATAGAATTCTATATTACTGTGAGAGGTGCAAGTTAAAACAAGCAAAAAAGAACAAGAAATACGATGTTATATATACACCATGATTCTTTTCTGGAAAGTTTAAATACTACCACACACTCGATATTCCTGTCAATAGTAGTCTCTAGAGCACTACTGATGTAGAGCTTTGGGGGAATTTTTTAACAAAATGTTCTCTAAGTGTTTCTACTGGACATCAAGTTGCCGAAACCAGAATTTTTCACATGAATGAAAAAAATCAATTTCTGTCCAGCTCAAGCCAGGTATTTAAGCTTTCTTTCTCACTCCAAGAAAATGGCCTTGAATCATTAAGGACCTAGATTTTCCATCACGTTTCCTTCTGCGGATCAGCTGCCCTACTTTTCAATAATTCAAACTACTGGTTACTTTGGCGTGGTCCTTTCACAGCCACTTCTTAAGAATTTATCCAAATTTTGATTACTGCTTAAATATCTACTAGGCTAAAAATAAACAAATAAATAAAAAAGATTAGGAACATAGTTAACAAAACAAAGAATGAGAAGAGAATAAAAGATAAAAGGAAAAACAAAATCCTTAACTGCCCACAGACTGATGTTAGGAACATAATGAACAGGAACTTAAAACACTCCTTCTGGTGCAGAGGCTCAACCTATCTGGTAATTGCAAAGCTGGTGTGATGAGTCACATGAATGAAGTGTTCAAAATCAAGAGTCATAACCTATTTAGAAACAGCAGCAATGGAGAACAAATGGCATTGTATGCCAAAAATATCAAAAATTGTCTGAGTCACTGACAACAGAAGACCATGTCTTAAGAAATAAAAATCAGAATGCCAGCTGGGGTTTGCTACAGACGCTAAATCTCACATACCAAGGTAGTTAAACATCTATTGCATCGTGTTGGAAATAAAGTTTCATTATCACAGTGGACACAAGACTGAGTGAGACAACCAAGAACTTTCATGCTGCCATTATGCTTGAAATTTCTGAAAATTGAGGACGATTTCTTATGCTGAGAAATGTTACATCCAACCCAAGGGAAAGCTGTTAGACTTCATCTGGACAGATAACAAATACCCCACTGTGCCACAGAGAAAAAACACAGAACAAAGACCCTTCCTGCCCCCAGGTCTTGGAATCAAAGACCAGATTCCCAAGCACATTTTTGCAAAATGCTTTAAGCAGTCCCACCCCCTACTTGTGCTACCCCCCTGGTTGTGCTGGTACAACTGTTTATAGCAATACCTAGTGAACCAGTTCAGTAAATCAGATCTGAGTTAAATCAGAAGAGAGAAATGATATAAGTTAAAACACTCTTGATCTTAAGAGTTTAGTTTTAACTCACCAGTCCCTTGGATTCAGTTCATTACATGGTATAACTTGGGTGTCTCTGAATAAGGCAAGAACATACAGCCGCTGCCTAAAAATATTTCAGTCTGATTTGCCAACATGGACACAAGGAGACAAGAAAGAAACACAAAGAGAGATGAAGTAGAGCAAGGACTCAAAAATGATAATTTAAACAGGTAATAGTTTATTTTTATGAACTTCAAACTCCATTGTTCTGAGAAAAAAAAAAGGAAACATTTAAAAATAAAGTATGAAGAAAGTTCCAATAAATTTCCTTGTAGACCAGCATGTGTCAATGGTGAGTTTGCAATGATAAAGTTTGTGGATTTTGAAGACTCTGCTTGCCTTCTGTCTCCTTGACCCAGAGGCAGGCAGCTATATTAATACAGTCTTACAGCTCATGACTTATACGCACCATACAGGAACATGATTTTCAGTAGTTCAGGCTTAATTTCACAAGATCAAATGCTTCAGTAGGGAAACACTCCATGTACTCTCATCCTTAGAAAGTGTGCGTGCATGTGCATGAGTGTAAGCACAGCTGTTTATCTCTCATTTTGACATATTTCCATAGTGCCTTTTCTATAATGGCTCTTTCACTACCAAGCAACTCTGTTACCATATTTCTCCCTTCAAAATACCACAAGTTTTGTTCCTGATGGCCGTTTCTGTTTCTATTTAAATCTAATTCTCTTACTCGTTTCAACATCTTCGATCTTGAGATGGGTTTATAACACATACGTTCTGTGGGTTGGTTACACAGTCGTTTTTGGGGAAAAAAGTTGGAAGCTTTCAGGGTTGCTTGGCTATACTCTTGTTCTTAGGACAAGCAGGAAAGAAGCAAGGAAAGAAAATAGTTTAGCATCTTCTTTAGCTAAATGAGGGCACTGAGATTCATACGGGTTATATGCTAATGGTGCTATGCATAAATATTACATTCCCTCAAATGTGAATTTCAGATGCTTTGTGAAGCCAGGCTCATAGAACTTCGAAAGAAACCATAACCAACTATATTATCTGTCAGGCTCGGCCTTTGACTCAGCATTGAAAACAATTTGGAGTGTATCTGGCATGTTGACAGCATGATCAATGAGAATCATCTTCCCAGGTAAGCAGTTAATACTTTAAAAAAACAGGATAGTTTTCCCACAGAGGAATGTAACAGCTCTGAAATACAACAGAACTACCAGCTCCCAGCAAGTAGCAAAAATAAGACCAGAACTAGGTCCACTACACCTGTCCCTTAGCCAAAAAATCACCTCATCTAAGGCATGAAGAGAAACAGGAGAACCCACTTTCCCTGTACACCACCAGGAGCTTCTGGCATGCAAGCAGTGCAAAGCTGACGCAGTGAAGAAAGCTCACTAGCCCAGCAGAGTACAGACATCAGAGCTGAAGTGTCCAGAGAATTCAACACAAATATCTGAAATATTTAATTGCAAATGGAAAATGGCAACTTTATGAAGCTTATAATTCAGACAAATCCAGACTAACTTCTCTTGGGAAACAGTTCACACTTTCCAAAGCTACCCTTCTATTAAATTTCATATTTCTTTTCTATATCTTGGAGATGCCTAGAGATACTTAGAGTACTCTGGAATATTTTCAGCACAGAGAGGAAAACAAAAATCACTAAGTTACTCTCAAAAAGAAAAACGGTTTAGATCAAACCTTGACCTGAAATTGACAGTAAACATGAAAACTTCCCTATGAAACTGACGACAACCAATGGAAAACACTGTTTTAACTACGCTTAGCCACACAAGCATGAAGAAATATAAAACCATCAGGCCCATGCAAAAACAACTTTAATAGGTTTTGTACAAACATTTCATTAAGCTACACCTGATATCTTTAACATTTGGCACCACTGAGAGTGTATCAGGTAGGAACCTGCTTCCAGCCAGTGGCAGAACTGTCAAACTTGCAATCCATTTGACAAGGCTTACAGTTCAATCATCTTTTTTCTTTCTAACTGTACAATAAAATTGTTTATTTTTTTCTTCTCCACCTGACTGAGAAAATCCTTATTTGCTGATCAGAAGAGTTTCCCAAATTAACTGTTGTACTAGATATATTGATTCAGCTAATACTACAGCTGCTAAGGCAATGATTATTTCAGGTAAGTGTAAAAAAAAAAATCAATATTACAGAGACTAAAACCTCTGCATAGCAGGTTTAATACCAACTGCTTCCCTTCAGCTTCTGCTGGGCAGCAGGAAACTGCAATGTTAGTCAAACTTCAGTAACCGTATTGCAGAAACACAATTAGCCTGATTAACCATACTCAGCCCAACTCTCCTCTTCCGGACATCAGCTCACCAGAATATAAATTGCAGTATTAGACTGGTTACAAGAAGCAGCAAGTCGATTTTACTGAAACCCTTTCCGGGAGAGTGTGACCAGAAATAAAAGCAGTTACATAAAGCCTACTCCAGTCCACAAGGCAGGGCATCATTCTCACCAGCAGTACCATCAATAATTAACTCACAGGAGCAGACTGCTTAAGAAACTGGCAAAGGAGCCTTCATCTGGAGGCTACTCAAGTACAGCGTAACTTGGGCTGCGGTTTCATGATTTTCTGAAGCCCATTAGCACGTACAGAGGAAATGGTCCTTTCTGTACCCTCCTTCCCACCTCTCCATCCCAAACCAGGCACTCTCACATCTTTCCTTAGATTGGCACTAGCCCAGATTGAAAGGGAGCATTTTATTTCTCCCAGTTTGTATTAGCTGGATCAGCTTCCATACCTGGCTCCCTCTGTAGCCATGATCTCTGCAACTGCCAGAAGGGCCACGGAGAAAGGACAGCCCTTGTTGGAGATGAAAGAAGGGCAGCAGGAACATGGACCTACACGAACCTCTGCAAAACTGCACCCCGAGCACTCTCTTCTGAGGGATCTGTGGCTAGAGTGAAATGACTTGGTGGTCTGGGTCTACTTCTTTCACACAGCAAAACAAAAATCATTAGCAAAACTTGCACTTACAGATTATTTGAATTGAATAGAAAGTTCAAGTATTATACCAAATTGAACGCTCCATCTTTTCACCTTGCAAAAAAATTCAGTTACATTAGAAGAACAGTATAAAGAATACTGTGGGTGGTTAAATACTAAGTTCTCAGAACTATCAAAAAGAAAAAAAGTTACTCAAAAAAGTGAGTATCCCAGTACTTGAAACACTGAAAAACATCCCCTGTGAAAAAGACAAGACATTTTTAAAGCCATTAAATTATACTTTAGGAATTCAACTCAGTGTGAATCTCTGAAATTCACCTACAGACTAACTACATAAATGTACATCCATACTTACAAGGAGCAAATTCATCTCTTTTAAAGCACACACACACAAAAATATCATAGGACTGCATTAAATTTCATAGGCATATGTTTTCATGCCCATTGTCAACCAGTTTGTTTCAGTAAATTATTGACAAAAAAAAAAAAAAGGAAAAAAAAGGAAAAAAAAATACCAATTTGCTCTTTCTGTGTATGCTTTACTTCACAGAATTGCAGGAATCTATTGTAACTCTAAAACCCTCCTCTGCCACCATAGCACGTTGCTCCCTAAAGGAACAGCGGGCCAGATTCAAAGTACCAGCAATAGAGTTGCACTCTATATTTTTTTGATAGACTTGAGATGGACAAAATTTTCAAAGTCTGAGTCTACATATGGAAAAAAACACAGAGTTGGGAACTAGAGAGATGAGACCAGCAGATAAAACCCATTGAGTAATTATCAAGAGCTCTCACAAACATCAGTTAACTACTGTACAAAATACAATTCAGTAAAAAATACAGCCAACTAACAGATCAACATCTGTTCATAACTGGCTACAAATGCTGAAAAAGCAAACTGAAGGAAGCCGACAAAATCCAGACAAACTCCAATAATTAAAGGCAATTTTAGTAAGACAAAGAGCACTTAAAGTGTGTACTAGAAATGATGATGCCCTGTCCACACCTCCAGCCGCTCGATACTGCTGCCCTGATTGCAGCTTTCATCTCATTGCTGCTCCTACCAGCACCTGCTAAACTGTTTTAGACAAAAAGAGTCAGGTGAACTTAAACACTATAAATATTACACCTGCATTAACTCAGCATCTTTTGACCGAAAGAAGTTAGGGAGCCCTTACTATACCAAGTATGGCACATGATACGTTCAGGCGATCAGCAGGCATCGAGCTGCAGGGAGGAGGTAACAGCAGCGACTTCAGCAACCAGTAGGGCCATAGTCCAGGCCTGAGGATTGCAAAGGTCAGTGGCTTGGTGAGCAAAGAATGTTTTTTTTTTTTTTTGGATGAAACATTCCCAAAAAAGTAAATGATAATACTTTAATTTCTCAGTGTACTAGACATGCTGTGTGCCATGTTCAGCGCAGTAAATAGAAACTGACTTGCTGCCTTTTACACTGCGTCTGTGATACCCTCCAATTCCTTATGCCCCTTCAGCTGCTAAGGATGTAGGAGTCTTCTCTACACATTTGCGCCCTGTTCCACATGATCACAAAATACCTAAATTTAACATCTTGCAGCCATTCTCCAACCAGCATGTTACTATCAGCACAGCTTTACCATGGGCAGCATAACGTGTTACCTAACACCTCTTTCACCTACACTCTCACTAGCAATTCCAAGAAAATAGTGATTTCTAAGAGAGACCTCCTTTTTGCTGTCCTGGTGGTGTTTCTGCAAAGACAACTATTGACAATATCCAACTCTCTTCACTGTGCCACTGCATCACCATGGAGTTAAGAACATGGATATGTTTATCATTGTAGTCGACTTCAAGAACGAGAACGTATCATGCACATCCAGGCTTTGTTGCCTGCTTCATTGCACTAAGTGTCTCAGCCAAAACTTTATGTAGTAATACTGCTAAATAGGTGCTACAGGTTGTTAAGAGTTTGTTATGAGGCTTATTGGAGACAGCTAGGCCTAGTAAGAGCACAGATAGGGTAACTAGCTAAAATGCAAGCAGCACCTTTCCCCATCAAAGCTTCATTTTAGTTTTGCAATAAGACAGCAAAAAGAAAGCCAAGATTTATTTAAAAGGCAAGGTACCTGTTTTTCAGAAGGAACTAGACACACATGTAATGTTTTAGAGTAACGAACTGAGTTACCTTGCTGCCAAGCCAAAACCAAACAGCACTAATAATTTAAAATTGAAAAATATTGTTTATACACTTACGTCTGAATAGCTTAGAAGTGACAGATAGTTTTCTAAGTTGCCAGACCTAAGAGAAATTTCCATCAATAAAGAAGTTTTCAATCACATAAGTCTCACAGCAGAACTCACAATGGAAAAATTAGCACCCAAACCTGGTGCTACTACTAAGCCAGGAGAAATACGTCCACCAGTATCTTCCTGGCATCATGGTTGAAAGGAAAGCTTTTATTATGTATTTATACACGCATATAACAGGGGAAACAGAGGTGTCTCTGACTTTGAGAAAGGGGCCAAGAGTCCTAAAAAGGACCCTGCAGTTTGAAAAGATATTATAAATTACTGGGGAAAAAAAAAAAAAAACAATAAAAGGCAGAAAAAGGGATGGCTATCCTTTATTTCTAAGTGACTTCTCATCGCGAACACCCCAGGTGCGCGTCAGCGGGCAGGTGCAGAGCTGGCGGCAGCCAGGCCCGGCGGGAGCGCAGGGACGGCGGGCGCGCGGGGACGGGCGCCCCGGGGAACGGCGGGGGGTCGGCGCTCGGGCCGCCCGCTCGACACGGCGGGCCCCGGAGCGCGCGCGGGCAGCGGCTCCGCAGAGCCCCGGCGCGGGCGCCCCGCGCGCCCCGGCTGAAGGCCGGCCCCGCTCCCGGAACGTGTCACGTTACTCGTGGCGGGGGAAGGGGCTGACGGCGGCGGCCGGGCCGCGGGCCGGGGCGGGGCCGGGGCGGCGGCGGGCGGCACGTACCTGTCGCCCTGGCCGGCGGGGCGGGGCGCGGCGCCGCTCCCGGAACGCGCAGCCGCCGCTCCCGCTGCTCTCCCGGCTCGCTCGCCCGCCCCCTCCCGCCGCGTCCGCTTCCGGGGTCTGCGCGTCGTGACGTCAGCGGCCGGCGCGCGGCGGGGAAGCCGGAAGCGGCGCCGCTGCCTGGCGAAGGAGGCCGTTAACGGCCGCGGGGCGCGCGGAGGACTCGGCCGCGGCGAGGCTCTGGTGAGGACTCCCGCGTGGGAGAAGCCAGGCTGAGGGCTGTGCTCCTTGCTGTATCCTCCCCGGCAGGAACAGCAGCGCGGGTTCCGGCCTTGCTTGCTGCGGGGCTTGTGTTTAGACACGCGCTGCATACAGCATTAAAAGCATTTTAAAAACCGTGTTTCCACATTATACTGCGATCTCATCGATCTGGAAAGCTACAGCTCTGCGTTCCCCTAGTAAGCTTCTATTTTGGTGACTGAGGAGTTTGACAAGGCTGCATGTGTTGCCGTTTTTAATGCCAGGCCTTTTCAGCCGTGAGGACGGAGCGTTGCTTTGGCCGGCGCTCGCAACGTGCCAGCCGCCGTGAGCGGCGCCTGCCGTGTGATGGGCAGGGCGGACAGCGGCTGCGGCTCCTCAGCGCTCCTCATTACCTGTAGCAAAGAGGGAGACCCGCGTGGGGGGACATGACGCTTCACAGGAATATTCTAATGAACATTTGCTTTGTATCTGCATCAATATAGGCCATCGTTGCCCCTGCACTCCTAAGTTTTTGCCTTTGCCACACTTCAGAGTATTGTTGTTCTGGCCTTTCAAAATGAAGTTCAGTACTCATTCAGATTAAGAAATAGTCACAGTTTTCTGTCGCGCTTGGATCAGTTTCTTGCTCTGTTTCTCCATGAAAGTGAGGGCCCTCGCCAATAAACAAAAAACCAAAAATGCTGCTTGTTGCTTAAGTCAAAAAATTTATGCCTGTTATTAATTGCATAAACCGAAGTGGTGAATGTCCCAGTGAGTTACAGACCTGTTTAACATAACTCAGTGTTTGTTATGGCGCCCCTTAAATCTGGGTGTCCTCTTTTCCCTGAAAATAAAGGCAGCGCAGGCAACACGAGGAGGCTCAAGCCACATAGAAGGAACCTTCTCCTCTGTGTAAATCCCTCCACCAGCACTTGCTTAGCAGAGGCTGAGGGCGCCCCTCGGAGCGCTGAAATCTGCTGTGCAGGGTGAGCACAGGCACTGAAAGAGCAAACTGCTCCCCTAGATGCGAACCGAAATGCTGGGTTGAGTCACAGCAGTGCTACTAGGGGTAGATCATGTCACTCTAGCAGCGTTACAGCCTCTTACACAGGACAGATTCAATACACTTAATATATCTAAACCAAAGTAAAGGATTTGATGCAATTCCCCATAGGGGAATATTACTGCAGGTGGGGATGATGATAATTCAGGCCAGAATTGTAAGGTAGATGGGAAGTTGGCTCAAGAAGACCTACAAAAGCCTAAGCCTATCGGCTATCAGGTGGCAGATAAGATTAGCAGGAGCAGTCGTTAGCAGCTGTCATTAGCTTTTGAACATGGTACGTGTAAAATATTCATTATTGAGGTAGAGATAAGAATTTGACATGCACCCATGAAATTTACAGATGACACTAAATCGAAAGGTATTACAAGTAATGATACTGTCTAGAATGATAGAAATGGGAAGAAATTTAACAGTAGGAAGGAAGTAATGCACAAGGACAACAACAATATACTTTTGCTATGAACTCATCAGTTGATGAGTTGTTTGCATCATGAACTCATCGGGGCTGGGGAGCCCTGATCTCTGTGCCTTGCCATGATGGTTAAACCAACAGACAGATTGTCAAGGATCTGCACCAGTGAATCAGTTCTCTCCTCTCTACTATGAACTAGACATCTACCGTGCATTTGCCCCAAATGAGACTTTTCTGTTCCTAAGCTTTTGCTTTTCCCTTCCCAAATGTAAATAGTAAAGCACAAGACAGATGCTTTCTACCTCACCCATGGAACAGTTAGAAAATTTAATTTGAAAGAGATGAAGTTTCAAAATGAAAAATAACATCAACTGATGATCATGTGAAACAGTAGAGCTTCTCCACGGAAAACAGCAAAGAGAAAATTAAAAAGTCAGTCTAGAACAAGTCCTGGAGACTTTCAGGATGTGCTAATAAAAGGTTGCAGAGCCTGGAAGCAAGTGGCCCAGAGCGCTCAGGGAATCTGCTGAAGGGGATAACTGACTCTTCAACTAGCTGCCTTCAGCACAGAGGAGAAAAGAAGAAAAGCTGTTCTCACTGCGGCTGCAGGCTGAATGACAGAACAGGGAATTTGCAGTGCTGTCAGTATGAAGAGATTTTCTTTTTTTTTTTTTTTTGGAATTTAAAGACAGAATGTGATGCAAAAGTATCATATTCAACATGGGAAGAGTTATTTTAGACTGCATCATCATATCTAAAGAGCAGCACAACATGGGAACCAAATATTTGTAGTATCTATGACAAGTGATCTTGGTCTGGAGATAGTTCTTATTGCAGTAACATAAACACAGTAGTGCTTTAACAGGGCTTGGTTCGGGTGGCTGAAAAAAAGACAAGTCTCATCAACTTGAAAAGTTGAACAGAAAAATTGAATGAAAATATTATGAGTGAAAATATTTTGAACCCCAAAAGGTGAGAATATACTGCTTAACTCAAGAGCAGTGGCAACCGGAAAGAAGCTCTTGAGGTGATAAGCATAAACATATAACAAACAGATGAAAAAGGAAGTTTCTAACAAATACCAAGGAAACTAGGAATTACTGGAATTTTAGGTGAAACATGAGCAAAGAATGAAAGTATAAAAAGCTGCCAATTGCAGCATATATTGTTCCCTCTCTCTGCAATATATTCTTTATGGTATGCTCTTTGTTGCCTTGGATTTTTGTTTGTTTCTATTGATCTTATTGATAGTTTTTTTTTCTTTTTTTTCTAAAAGCTGCCTGCAAAACTTCAGCTGGCACAAAGACACTGAAACATAAAGCAAGATAGGACGAGAAATTTGGAATGACAGAAGGTGCCTTGTCTTCTTTTCTTCCTATTTTTTTTACACCACCCGCTCACAATTAAAACTTTATCTCCTCCAGATGACACACAGAAGGTGGGCAGGATTTTAGAAGCAGCTGATAGATGATTGTAGCAAGTAGGATGTCTGATTTTAATAGCTATCCTGCAATGCAACTCTCACAAGCAGTTGTTAAATCCTCCTGTGGCTCAGTGATGCTAGAACACCACAGTCCTTCCCTCAGGAGTAGCCACATTTCTGCTTTCAGCATCTGATACCATGCAGTATTAACATCCTTAGTTCTCAGTGAGATAATTGCTGGCTGAGAGCACTTTAAACCTCCCAGGCACGGTTAGCAACGGGCACCCAAGTATACTAAGATTGATCACTTTGTATTTGATTTTAGATAAGTCTAGATTTACCCTTACAATAATGGTTGTTTGTAACACTTGAGCTTTGTATCAAATTTTAAAAATGAACAAGGTGACCTAGTTTAGAAGCTGTTTGATATGACAAAAGGATGTAAGGTAGCAGGGTTGAGATGAGCCACATTAATAAATCCATTTCTTCTCTTCCTTCCAACTCTCCGTGTCACGTTAAGTGCTTCACAATAAACCACACCGTGCTGTTTAAAGTCACGCGCTCCATTTCTACAATAGAGTCCTCACTATTGAGCAACACCAACCCCAGCTCTTGCCAGTCGACAGATTCAGAGCACATACTTTTATTTTTGTTTTAATCTTAACGATGAGACTTGTTTGAAGATGAAGGCTACTATTTTAAAACAGTAGGGTTAGGAAACAAACAGAAGCCGTAAGTCTTGGCAAAAAATATCCCATGTCCTCTAGGACACAGAAGATGCTTTATGGATAAATCCAGAAGGAAAAGTGGTGGGAGAAAAAAAATCTCTCTAGAATTCTAATATAGTTTCTTCTCATTTGTTATTGTGGCCTGACATTGATGGAATAGGCTTTTTTTAATGGAAAATAAAAATATGTAAACTTTTCCTGGAAAATATAATGATACCTTTGATAAATACTTTTCACAAAAATTTGATCAGAATGTTAAAAAAAATACTGTGAAATAACAAAAACTCATGAAAAAGCAGTGTTGTTCCTTAGCACTCTGCAAGGCTTAAAAACCTTTCTTTCTTTTTTTTGCAAGTTTTCCTCCTTTAATTCCAAATTCTTACTCTGCTTGTTGTTTACACTCTGCATGTGTTTCTTATGTCTTATTCTTGGATAATTTATTTTGGTTCGTGCTATTGTGCCAAAAGGATGATACACAAATATTCTCAAATTTGTCTTCAGCAGTTCTTGCAGGAACTCAAACATACATAAATCTGTCGTGACATTTACTCTTATGCTTGATTATATGTTCCCGAGAACTTCTACAGTCTGTTATGTCTTTGTTTTTCACTTATTGTTTTTGCATTTATTGTAAAGATTAAATATATATGATCTATATTTCAAGTTCCTACTCCTAAAGCTTTGGTCCTGTATATAGCTGTTCAAAGAAAATGCCAGACTGATACGAAAAGCTTTGGTGTGATGAAGCAAAGATTGAAAGCGACTCTATTGGCAGAACTTCATGTCTGTGTTCCACTCAGTAGATATATGAGTTTATGATGTAAAACTTGCAAAGTTATTTCACTGCTGTTACATGTGCAAACAATTGTACTTTGAATTTTGAAATATTATATCTCAATATATTATTACATGATTTATTTTTGTGAGAACATACTTAGCATAACTATAATTTTTTCTGTTCCAAGCCATCAATCCCTCAACTCCACAAAAGATTTTTAAATAAATTATGCATGTTAGAGCAGATGACTGCTCTAGGGTATTATATAACTTTTTTTTTTTTTAATTGTACAACTGTCATCTAACCAATTTGTGTACACATAATATGGAAAAGGAAACACATGCATTTTTTGTTATGTAGTTTAAGTAAGTCCACCTTTTTTGAGTTGGAAAAAATAAGATCCCTAAGTAGGCACAGTATGTAGGATATCAGCATTTGTCTATACTTCCCACTGGATAAAAGGAATAGTATGGTTGTCACAGAGCGAACTGACAAAGAGGAACTAAGAGATCTCGTTAATGGTAGATGATTTTAGTAAAGAGATTTATATTGAATGAATGTCTCTAGCACCTATGCTCATTGTAGGTAGACATCTTTGCAAAGAGTAAACCCACAAATTACTTCTGCCACCAACAGCTGGTGACTTGATCAATGCCCAAACTACTGCAGCAGGTTATCGTCAAATATTGACCAAGAATGACTCCAAATAGGAAGAATTTTAAACAAATACAATATATAAAAAAATCCACTCCCCTTTCTCTTCTCCCACTTTAAAAAAGTAAACCAATAAACTTTCACAAAAGAAACAGACACACATCTTACCTGGAAGCCCAACAGATTGGAGGTCTGACCAAATCCCAAAGATTGTAGGGCTGGAGGCAAAGCCTTAACCAAAACAGGCCTCACCCAGCAGGCCTGGAGAATGACCTCTCCTACCTCGTCTAATCATGCTGTACCTTCTTCAGGACAGTTGCTTGCTCTACACGTGCACTTCTTAGCAAGGCGTGATCCCAGCCCTAGCTGGAAACCCCAGGAGCTGTCATAAAGTTCACAGCTTTGCCAAAACAGGGGCTTCAGGGAAAGGGGCAGGAAGGGGAAGGAAATACGATGAAAGGATGGCGAAACTGGTAGCTTTTGGTTCACAAATCCAGGAACGGTAAAGTGACAGGCACATACAGTGCCTTTCAAAACAGGAAAAATTAAACGCGCTGAAGTGTCTGTGTGCCGCTAGCAGAATTCTCACAGAAGTGCCAGGTTGTTCAGTGATGCTGATGAGGACCTTGGATAGTTGAAATAAAAAGCATCTACCTTGTTCTTGTTGATTATTTGTCTGGAGAGAAGGCCAAAAAGATGAACACTATGCATTTGTGTTGCATTAATGAGTGTTGTATTGTTGTTGTTGTATATGTTTTTGTTGCATTAATGCAACAACCTACATCGGTCTATCCAGTCAAAAAGGGAATGGATGTGTATGGAATCAGTGAGCCTTAACTAGAATAGGAATAGTCAAAAACAGACCTTTTCCTTTGGAATAGAAACTCTTCAGAGGGAATTTTCAGCCATCAATTTCCTGAATTTACTGCATAACTGCAGTAACTGCAGTGGGATTCCGACCAGAGCTATTTCATTCCCAAAGCCACGTCTGTCTTACTATCTGTAAAAGTAATCTGTTTGCTATTCCATACACCAGACAAAAAACACTGGCTATTTCCACCTCTATGTGAAGAAACCAGAGCTGTGTCATACCTCCCAAATCTGGTCCCATTTTCCAGACAGAAAATATAATTTTAGTCTACATAATAAAATCCATTTAAATCATGTCTATTATATGGAATGGGAGAAATCAATAAACTGTCTGGAATGTAAGAGAACAACTCTGTAAAGGTGCTATGAATATATATATAAAGAGGAAATTCCAGAAGTGAAAATGACTGTTGCATTTCCTGTGTAATAGCTTTGCATGGGGTTGGTTTGAATTTTACATTTAATACATTCTTGGTTCACTAGGACTCCATACCTGATTTGAGAAGGCATACAGCTTTATTGATATGTAAATAGATGTTTAAAGATTGGGAAAGCAGATGTGCTATAGATTTTCATGTGTAAATGAAAAACTCAGAAAACTTAAAGGAAATACAATCTAGGGAAGAACACATTAGTTTTTTAGTAACTAGCTCACAAACAACGGCACATACAAATAGCTCCTCATTATCCCAGGTAACACCGATAGCTTAGAACAATAGCACAACTCAGGTATTACCCCTAAAGTTGGGAGCAGGGGGAGTCTTCAGACAACTTTAAATCTGAAATAATAACCATATTAGACCTACACTGGTTTAAGTCTCTATGACAGTTAATCTAGACCATGAATGGTCTTTCTGTCATCCTTGAAAGACAAAAATTGAGGTGGAAAGCAAAGTACAGCCAAGATGACATATGAAGAGCTCTGTGCTATTTTTCTATATTGAGGCTAAATATCCCAAAGTAAATAGACTTTTAGATAAAATGCACAGATTATGGGATGACAAGTTAAATGTTTACATGTTAAGTAACTAATGATCTAGCTAACCAAGTCTTAGCGACCAAAGGTAAAGGCAAATGGTAGCTCACACTTGCCTATTTCCTGGGCCTTAGATTTAATAGTTTCAGAGTTTCTGTTTCCAATGATACCACTGTTTACACAACAGGGATAACTGCTACAGAGAAGCAGCTTTGCACTAACCAGGACCTACTCAAGTGCTATACGCTTTCTTGCAGGTCTTGCAGTTGCCATCAAGTTACTCTCTCATTTCATGGGTAATATGCAATAGGTCTAGTTCTATTAGTACAATCCTTGTCTTTTGACTGTCTTTAATGTTGGCATAGTGTCTTTTACTAAAAATGAGTGCACATATTTTTCAGGAGTTTCATCAAATAGTTTTATATCAGTATCTAATTGGTATCTTACTGTAGAAAAGAGTCAGTAGTATTTTACGAAGACCTCCTAGCTGAGAGGAAAATGGAATACTTCTGTAGGAGGAAACTAATTGGAAGAAATCAGGCCTCATGCCTACCTTGTACTGCTGTGAGGGTGTAGAGATGAATTAAAGAACATCCATTTTCCATCATGAATATTTCTAGAATAAATGGCTTTGTTGCCTGTGGTTTCTACAAATGTCCTCCACTGAAATAAAACATAATCTATGGGAGACTGTTTGTGAGGAAAGGAGTTATTAAAAGACAGGGGTATGCCTTAATGTCTGTCTTTTTTCTCCCCCGCCCCCCCCAAATTCTTTTCTTCTTCTTCAGTTTTAATAATTTTAACGTTATCTCACTTTTGCCCTACTTCTAATTTTATTAACTTGATTTCAAAAGTATCAAGATGTTAAGGTTTGGAGCACCCTGAGCTGGATACTGGGCAAACATAATTAGAGATATTCCTTGCCACAAACTCTCTCACTGAAGCTCAAGTTCAGTAAAGAGAGTGTAGTACAGTAAAAAAAAAAATAAATAAAAGAGAGAATTAGGTATAAGTAATAACACATTATGTGGCTTGGGCTACCTAGTCCAATTAAATTGTAAAAATATAGTAAATTACTTTTAAACTAACTTAGCAAAGCCAGTGAGGCTCATCCAGAAAGGTCTCCTGCACCCAAAAGACTTTAATCCTCATTTTTTTTTTTGCCAGGTACAATTCACATGGTCACGTTGCACTGGTCATATAACACAACACAGCCAGGAAATCTGGCCCTCATTGCCTTTATTTATTGAGGTTAAATGTAAAGCGTGAGACAGTCTTGAGTAAGCAAGTAATGACAAAGAGCCTGCACACAGAATACGAGAGTAAAACACTGCAGCCCACTCCCTGAATCCATCATTTTCTGAAATGAAAGCAATCTTGAATCAATTTTAGAATCAACAGAACTTTTTAAAGAGTGTAGAGCTATTGTTTTATGACAAAAAGCAAAAGAATTCAGTGTTCTGTTAAACAAAGATTTCTAATTTTACACACCTTAAGATGTAAAAATGATCAGCTCTTTCAAGTGTCTTTCATTTTTCTTCAATTAAGGGTTTAAGTTGAAAGTAAGCAGTCTTGATAAATTAATGGTATGCTATTTAACAGTCTTAGTTATCCAACTTTTATTATTACTGTAATTTCATTAAACAAATGTGAATGTTGCAAAAGTATCTATTGAGTATAACTGATTTTGCCATATTGCCTTTACTATTTATATACTGAAAGTCAAATAATAGGATCATTACATTGCAAATGGACCAAGCCCCGCTATTTCTCACCAAGGACTTGGGGAGAAGTTAAATTTTAAAGGCATATTAGCTTGTAGCCATATACTTTTAAAATAGGCTTGAATAAGAAAAGCATCCAATACTGTACATAGTTTCAGAATTTATTCAGACTTTTTACTCCTCTCAAAAACAAGCTAAGACAAAATTCTCTTTGTGCTACCCAGTGAGTTACTCCTGAGTTAATCTGGCAGAGAGAGAAGGGAGGAAGGGTTTTCAAGAAGATTTTTTTAAAAAACACATCTGCTTACAAATTATTTCAGAATGAGGTGCATGGTGATTTTAAAGCACAATAACAAGTTTGGAATTACTCTATGTATGGACATCCCCTTTCAGAGTAACTGCCTTTGTTTTTTTTTTTCTTTTGATCCTTGGTTACTTTATTTCACTTGCAAAATTTATCTTATTCAGAAGGGTTTCCCAAAAGGAGAGCTTTTCCACAAAAAGTATTTCAGTCAGTTTCATTGCAGAGAGAGGAATTCACTTTAAACGACTACACAAAAAGTTAATTAGGTACGATAGATTTTGACAGGATAGGAAAGAATATTCCAGGTACTCCGACTTCCACTGGCGCTGGCACATTATTAGGATGACTCGAAGCACGTATGCCTCATTCGTCAGCATATTGCACCTGCCACCATAGGCAATCCCTGTAGCCAGGTTCTAAGCCTTAAAACCACAACTAATCTTCTAAAGTTGAAATACAGGGCAACGAAATTTTTTTTCCACCCTTCATCACTTCTTTATGATCTGAAATGACTATCTCAATGGCAGAGGAAAAGGTCCGTTTCTTTTTATAAATAATACCCTTAACATTTTTGAAATACCAGTGCCTCACTTCCCTTTCACTGATGTAGTTTTGTAATAAGATCTTTAGAGACTTGGGAGGTGCAGCAGTCCCCATTTTCATTTTAAATTGTCCAATATTTTATACGCTTGATAAAAAAAGACCAATTAAGATGAGGAAAAACTGCATCTCAGATTAGACGCTATAGCAGCATTACTGTTATGGTCTCCCATGATGCTACTGAAGACTTTAGGGAAAAGAAAAGGATACTTTGGGCTCAACTCTTCAGTGTTAACCATCACTGTTAACTAGCGTTTGTTCTGCTCAAGTGGTCTGAGTTATGCCCCAATGGCATCTGTAAGAAGCAGCAGGGCGAACAGGCCAGCTGCAGCTCAGGTTAGAGCCTTACCAAGCCCTTGCCAGGATCCTCATCAGGCAGGGGAAAGGGTCACCTGGAACTTCCAGTAGAAGAAGCAAACAGAAAAATAACGGACCATATTTACAGAGCTACACCTTCTGTTTAAAAATTACTTCCACAACAGCCAGCTATCTATCCAAATAGCCATTTTTAATCTTTGAGGAATATTTTTTACTGAAACAAACAACAACAACAACAAATTTAATACTGGGGAAATGAATATATCAGATTATATTTTAAATGGCATTTTACTGTATCAGAAACAAATGCTGAATTCATTACTATTTTGACTTCTCAGATCAATAGAATACTTTGAGCATTCCCTGTGCATAAACTGTTTTGCTTGTTTGTTTGTTTTTTGATAAAAAGATGCATCTCAAGGCCTTAAATGCTGCTAACAGGTTTCACTGTAATGTGCCTTCTAAACCACAGCTTACAGGATGTTGACTTAGGAATATTTTGCCTTTGTGAGAACAATAAAGCCTGGTGTAGTTTTGCTGCTTCTCTCAGAGCAGCTCACGAAGGACCCTGTACTAAGGAGAAACTCTAGACCTACGACTGATGCCTGTCCCTTCTGATACTTTTCGGATGATTTAGTGTCAATACTAACTAGAACACGAGCACCAAGGGAGAAAAAACGCCTCCTGATCTCTGATCTGACACTACCTTGCTGCAGGCTAACTGTGGCTCGGGTAGATACAAATATATCAGCAAATTTTCTTAGAACATGTTCACAGGAATATCATTTTTAGAGTTCATGGTGGGTTCTAGAATTTTAAAACAATTCCTGGGTTGTCATTCAGATTTCTGTCTCCACCATATCAAGATGCACCTGAGTCCTTTAGAGACACGCACATTTTCTTGTATTGTGGCTTGCCTTGTATGTGTGGTAGCAGTTGCAGCTTGGATGGGGCGACTGGACAACAACAGGGGAACGTTCTTTATTTAAAACTCCTACTCAGGATATATATTCCTGAGCTTTACAGTCCTATCAGTTACAACTATAACTATTATGTAAATCATGTAGAATTCAGAAAAAGGTGCTATCCGAAATCTGTCAAAGTAATTATTCTTCTTTATCTTCTGAGGTAGGAGTGTTCTGGGCGAAACAAACATTTTTTAAGTGTTCCACCATGGCTTTCTCGTCATCTTCAAGATCTACACCTTCTCTCATCTCCCACCTGAAAAAAAAATAACTTATTAATGCTCTTATGCATTTTAAAATCAATTTTAGAACAAGCATCACAGTAAAAAGAAAATTATCATCAATTAATTGCCCTTCAAACTGTGGGGTACATCTGCTGAAATTACTGAATCGTACAAAATACAACCCCCAAAAGCGTTGCCCTACTCCACTAGCATGTTCGTGAGACAACTGACACAAACTGTCAAAACTACAGCAAATCTTTGAGTAGACAGTGAGGTGGACTGGGGACTGGCTGGATGGCAGAGCCCAGAGGGTGGCAATAAATGGGGCCGAGTCTGGTTGGAGGCCTGTGGCCAGTGGTGTCCCCCAGGGGTCAGTACTGGGCCCAGTGCTGTTCAACTTGTTCATCAGTGACTTGGACGAGGGCACAGAGGGCACCCTCAGCAAGTTTGCAGATGACACCAAACTGGGAGGAGTGGCCAACACTCCCGAGGGCTGTGCTGCCGTTCAGAGAGACCTGGACAGGATGGAGAGGTGGACAGAGATGAACTGCATGAGGTTTAACAAGAATAAGTGCAGGGTCCTGCACCTGGCGGGGAATAACCCGAGGCACCAGTAGCAGCTCTGTGGAGAGGGATTTGAGAGTCCCGGTTGATAGCAGGATAACCATGGGGCAGCAATGTGCCCTTGTGGCCAAGAAGGCCAATGGGATCATGGCTGCATCAGCAGGAGCGTTGTCAGCAGGTCGAGGGGATCCTGCCCCTCTGCTCAGCTCTGGTGAGGCCACACCTGGAGTACTGGGTGCAGTTCTGGGCTACCCAGTACAAGAAGGACATGGAGCTTCTAGAGAGGGTCCAGCAGAGAGCCACGGAGATGATTAAGGGACTGAGGGCACGAGGAAAGACTGAGCGAGCTGGCCCTGTTTAGTCTGGAGAAGAGAAGAATGAGAGGAGATCTGATCAACATGTTCAAGTACCTGAGGGGTGATTGTAGGGAGGGTGGGGCCAGGCTCTTCTCCATGATGGCTGGTGACAGGATGAGGGGTAACGGGTTTAAGTAGAAACACGGGAAGTTCCACCTCCATGTGAGGAAGAACTTCTTTACTGTGAGGGTGACAGAGGCCTGGAACAGGCTGCCCAGAGAGGTTGTGGAGTCTCCTTCTCTGGAGATCTCAAAACTCGCCTGGATGCCACCCTGTGCCACGTGCTCTAGGTGTCCCTGCTGGAGCAGCAGGGGTTGGACTAGATGATCTCTAGAGGTCCCTTCCAACCCTAAGCATTCTGTGATTCTGTGATCTTACTCATAACTAGTGTATTGGTGCATTTAAAGACTTAACATGAATCATCATCATTCTCTTCAACAAAACCAGCATAGCTATTATCCCAAGAAATAATATATCACAATCCTCCCTTTCTCCATGTCAATGGTCAATTCCAACTTAGGACAAATTTCTAATACAGTTGAAACCGAAAAGGAAAAAGTGAAAAAGAATTAGATGATGGACAACAAATGCAGAAATATTGCCAGATATGTAGCCAGTTAAACACAGTCCCCCTTTAAGCAAGTGAAGGAAAGCAGATTGCCTCCTCTTACATTATGCCTTTGATAAGCTCAGTAACGTGATCTCTTTTATGAAATTTTTAAGATTTTCAAGAGCTTGACATCCTTTCAATATTAATCTCTTTCTGTTCTAGATGGATAGTGAAGTGTAGGCTCACAATTCATACATTCATAGGCAAAGACAAAATGTAAAGCATATAAGCAGCATGATTACTGAATACAGAAATCAGATTTCCAAGTATTAAATATAGTAGATTATAACTGATCCAGAGGAGGATCCTATAAAGCAGGAGACAGAGAGAGGAACAGAAAGACAAGAACTGCTTTCAGAAAGCAACATTTTAATCCTGCCCTCACACTTTTTATGTGCTCATTCAGACTGCAATACACCAGGAATCAAACACAACTTTACAGATTGATGAATAAATCAAACAGAATATGGAATGGTGGGATGAGTATATGGCATTCATCACACATTGCAAAAAAGGGCAATCATTATTGGCAGGAAGGTATGATGTTTATCTTTTATAATTGTACTTAAAAGCTTACTAAAACTAGTAAAAGTAGTACCGTGTAGTAAGTAAGATTTTATAGTTAAAGTAGAGCTAGGAAAAATATATCCAATGAACACGTAAATATCTGTCATGTACATACATGACATATGTCTGTCATGCCTTTACCTTAAAAAATGAATCTGACAACTAACATTACTGCCTGGCCTGAATAAATTGCAAGAGAGCATACTCTGAGTAAAATGAAATGCACTCTACGTCTGTGATCAAGGTGTTGCAGTAATTGTTAATACCCCAATTGCTACTTCCCCTCATTGGAATATTACTATTAGCTACAAGTAATTATTATTATGGCTGCCTGCTTCACTTTCTCATTTATGAGATTGTTTACAACATCTGGCCATGTGAGCCACAGGCACAATCCCTCGCGTAAGTGTCCCCGATGAGCGCCGACCAACAAGCTGCCTGGCCCTGGCTTCCTACTAACATGTACCGAGAAGCCTCTTCGAGCCTAGGAAGAGGCAGCGCAGCCCTTAATTTGAATTTATGGTCCTTGGAGTCACTCTAAACCACCACTTTACCAGTCCAATTGATTCATTTTAATTAATATGATTTGCTGCATGTTTTCAAGTAGAGGGGTTGTTTGCTCAGAAAGAAGACAACTACAATTCCTAAATGGAATACATTTAAAACAGTTATTACTTGAGGTATAATGCACAGGAAATAAGCAGTCTTTGCTAATGGAAGCTTAACTTAACAATAAATCAGCAAATTCCTTTTAAAGATAGTGACTTCATACTTGTCAGCACATTTCATTGAATCTGAAATGTTACTGTTGGTAAAAATCTTCAGTGTCATCCATTTTGGATATTCTTTAGTGTTCACTTTATGAAGTTATTACTAATACATTACATTATCATTTTATCAGAAAGTAGCCTATTTTTAAAGATTTAAACAAGTCCAGTGAGGATGAAATGTCTCCCATGCATTTGCTTAAAAGTATCCATAAATTAATGATCTAGGAAAGGAGCTCAACAAACACCTGGTCGCTCATCTAATTTTTGAAATTGTTCCACTCCTATGTGCAAAGTCTGCAGAGGGTGTTGGGTTTTAAGAGATTATTGGTTAGCATGTGAGAAGGCCCTGGCCTATCTTCGCTGTCCTAAGTGGGATGCCAAACAGGTGTATGCACTCAAATGGAGACAGAGTCAACATTTACTATTCCAAAATTTGTCCAAAATGGAACATGTTTTTACTAGCAGATCTAAAATGTGTGACAATTGTTTTGGCAATAGTAACTGGCTCAAATCCAGCCTTGCAGTAGCCAGTTCAGGCAATGTGAATGTGAATGAAATTACCA
The DNA here is from genome assembly GCF_059628265.1 of Tinamus guttatus. Lineage (NCBI taxonomy): Eukaryota > Metazoa > Chordata > Aves > Tinamiformes > Tinamidae > Tinamus > Tinamus guttatus. Next base: position 28,109 of record NW_028289051.1, read on the forward strand.
TCATGAATTACTTTCAGAATACCAGCTTCATTATCTGAACAGCCAACCTGCAACTTCTGTTATTTCAAATTATTAGTAGCTTGGCTCTAAGAGAAGATTTCCAAATAGCTTGATTGGCATATATTTATTTCAGTCTGGCTGTATTTTAGAAGATTAAATTAAATCGGCATTCCAAAACCATACTGGAGATACCTGAACCTATCCATCCTACCACTGTCTATATTCTGCCTGCAGTTCATATAATCACAACACAAATTTGTGAAAATTGGTAAGCCCAGAAATTTGGTAAACCCAAATTTCAGAACAATCCTTGGATTTAAAGGAAAGCATATATTTAGTATAAAATATCATCACCTTTGTAAGCTTTACGCTTACAAACAAAAGGATAGATTTCAAGCCACTAATATTTGTGAACTTGTAGAATGAAACATCTGAAATATTTCTTTTCAAATTTGTAGAAATGACGAATAATGCAGGTGCTGTCCCTCTCTGTGTTGCTTGTGGTTAGTCGAGGAAAAGACCCTAGCAACCTATTTTTTTTTTCCAGCTGGCTAGATACAGCAGTGCTTCTGCACAGATAACTAAAGAAATCACTGATTTTTTTTTTTTCTCTATTAGATGGGCCTAGAGTGTGGCTTAGGGCATGAGGTCAAACAGGACAGACAGCACTAGCACAGCTTTTGATTTCCCTGCTATATAAAAGGCGAGAGAGGAAGATGTCTTGGCTTGTGCATCTGTAAGCGAGTGCAGTGCCTTAGGAAGATCCAAGGATTCCCTAGGTTTTCTTAAGTATAAACGTGCCATCCTTGCTTATAATTAGCATCAATATATCTAGTTATATATAGATCTATACTGTTCCACAATACTTCCATCTCTCAACTATAAAAAAGCTAAACAAGCAGGAAATATGTTTGCGGAGAGGTTCCATTCATCTTTTAAAAAGCATGCAGAGCATTTTAGCATGGTTGTGTTTAATATATGTTCATACATTAACTACATTGATTTTCTGTTGCAATATTGCATATATTTTGTAACTCACACATACATTCATATGGAGGCATATAAAAAATAAATAAGAACAGGCATTTAGGTGCTTATTACAGGTCAAAAGGAAGTATATACAGTTAATGCCAAAGCACTGGCATGCTAAATGAGAAGCGTAACACATACAGATAAAAGATTAGAGGGGAAAAAGCTTTGCAAAAAATCACAGTTAGCATGAATAAAACTTTTAAAAATCTCAGGTGCATTTTAAACTTCAAAAAATCTCCTTATTGGCACTATTTGAGAAACTGAGCATGCCATTTTTGAAAAGTAAATTTGCAGAAAAGGTCACCTGACTATTTATAGTAGAATGTTATGTATTCATAGTAATGCCTGTGTAGTTTTTTGACATCCGCTGCATCTTTTTAATGCTTTGAGCAAAGTTACATTGTAACTAATTCCACAGAATAAAAATAAATAGAAACTGCAGTTGTCGGAATCAAAAGGGATCTTTGACATATGACTGTCATACTGATACCCATATTATTTCCTACAGAAAAACTGGTATTTGGATCTTCTTGTATGGAACTTATTGTCAAAGAATGAAAAATTTAACTGTATAGCTGTGTATTAGTTAGCTGAAAATACGCATTTTCATACTTAATGATATTAAAATAGCTAAATTTAATAATTGATATTTACACATCAGCAATATATTTAATATTGAGATAATAAGATGACAGAATTCATATATAATCTAAATCAGACACTGACTGCCGTTCAAATACCCTAACACAGGTAAATATTTAGTCTTCAAGCATGAAAGCTCTTGAGCTTATCTATTATCATGTGGTGAGTTAACACAGGAAAGCTTTACAGAAGCACTACATTTTCAAGAGGAATTCTGATACAAAAACAAGCAATCCTAAAGAAAGAATGTAGTCTTTTTTTTTCCTTCCAAGTATTATATAAGAAGGAAATAAGACAACAGTGGGAAAAGGACACAAAGAGAGGCTTAAATTTAATTTACAATTCCATTTATCTTTATGCGATTTAAGAGATGTTTCATGTAATTTAGATGAAAATATTTTCTACACAATCATCTTTTTCTTCCATAAATCATTCCTATAATTTTCAAACTTCTGTCTGAATGCATTTTCTTAAAAAGAATGCTACAAACTGAAGGAGCCAAAGGAAGTGACAATTTCTTTACAAACAACTAATAGCTACAATTTTGTGCTGACAAATTAAATCCCTCCCGATAGTTCACTGCAGATTTTCTGAAAGGGACTTAGGGTTTTAGCTATAATATGCTGTATCACATATTCTCATATCATGTGATGTGCTTGCAGTTGTGGTGTCCTCCCACTTCAGCAGGTCCTGAAGTCCCTCAGAGTATTTTTCAAGTTTAAGTCCATCCTCTGTAACTGATGTAACTCGAGGAAAAGAGAATTAATAAATTGTACTTTCTCTGAAAGAGGTTTTCTTCCTATGCTTGCTCTTTGTGGAACATAATTAATTAGTAGGGTTAAGTATTAGTAGCTGATGATGATGAGACTTACCATTTGTTTTCAGGTCTTGACAGAGAAAGCTGCGAGTGATAAAGCAGGCATGAAGTAGGAGTAGCCAATAAAAAGTCTATTTTTGTCTTTTGTAATATCCATACTAGTTATAAGCCGTCATCACACAGCCTAATCTTCCACCTGTGCTCAGCTCTTATTGATTTTGGTGAGAATTGAAACGTGTGTGGAAGAAGCAGCCATTAACCCTTTTCACCAGATATTTTTTTATATCTGAAACAGCTGTGTGGAATCTGTTATGTTTTGATAGTTCTACGATCGGAGATGTCTTGTGACAAATGGGTTATCTGAGACCAGTCTTTTCATTTACAAGCCCTAAAACTGAGGACACTTGAGCTTTATGTGGTAAGAGCTTGCCCTCCACAGATTTATTTAATTTATATTCATCCTGAGTGAGAGGAATACTGTGTCTGGCAATCCAGCCTTGCCACTATCTATCTCAAATAGTTCACCGTCCTCATTAAAGACAGAATACACATTTTCCTCTCTCTCTTCTGAAGTGTAGAAAAAAGATATTAAAATTACTCAAATGTATTAATTCCCTGAGAAGAGCTTTCAGAATCTTGTTTTGGATTAAAATAACCATTTACATTTAAATGTATTAAAATACTGCCAATAAAACTAGCAGTATTCCCCACACTGAGCTACAATGGGTAGAGAAATCATGCTGTTACAGAAAATAAAGCGTCTTGGTACCAGCTCATGGAATATTTTAGTCAATTATCTTCTTCCACTGTGAAGTTCTTGACGGACACAATAGCAGAGTAGTGAAATAATAGCAGGCAGTGAAATAATAGTTTCATCTATGACTTCCAAGTTACATTTCACCAGGAGACTGGAAATCACAGCAGCTGGTATCATTTGCCATTTTTAAGTGTTAGAAGAATGTACATATCTGTAAATTTTACTTCTGATCTCCATTGTAAATACATCTTTCGTGCTATAAGACATCATAGACCATGAAATATATTTTATATTATATTAGATAGCTACACTGAAATCTCACCACTAGTACAACATCTCGATGTCTACTCAGTGTAAAACAGTATATGTGTCTTTCTTAATCCAAAACAAAATAATATTCATTCGTGGTACAAAGTTATATTCCATTATGTGAAAATCAGTGCCATTCACTATATTCATAAATAAATCCAAAGCAAAAATTTCAGTACAACTTGGCCAGAGAACTTTATCTCATACACACACACAAGCACCAAACTATCTGCTCATACTTTTCCCAATGAAAAAAAATCAATTAAAATTTTTACCTAAATGATATGCAGAAGAAACCATGAGAAATATTATATTTTTAGTTATTTCCATGCCACAAAAATGGGAGCCAGGGTAAATAAATAAATAAATAAATAAATAAATAAATAAATAGGAAGACACAGCTACAGGGGATCAACCTATCCACTTGTTAAGACCAAACCAAAGGAAAAGAGAATAGTTCAAAAATTTTATGCTGAAGAAATGAGTACCTGTGAAGCATTTCAGAAAGTATGTCATGAAAAGAGAACACAGCTTTGACTTGCAGGTTAACCTATCCCAGCTATGAAGTTAAGACATTAGAAGGATATTTAAGAAGTTTGAACTGACATAGAAACTTCACAAGGGCTGGAATAAAATGATGAAAGATCCTTTTTCAGGGCAAGAACACAGCTACAAAGACTGTTGTCAAGGGCAGTGGAAGGCACACAGCAGAAATTTTATGAGGAGCTTTCCAGCTGCAATAAGAAAGAAGAGGCAGTATTTAGCCAACCAATCTATTATTTGCTGTCTTCTATCTCATATCTTTGAAAGATGTCATATCTCACATACTCCAAGCCATGGGTTGCAGAGAATGGGAAACAATTTCCACAGGATACAGCTTGTCTTTAGGTCTTTTTATTTATTTATTTTATTTTAACCTTTTCCCTTCACATTTATAACACAGAAAATTGGAAGAATCTTTACTCTCAATATCACAGTTGGTTCTTCTAAAAAAATCTTTAAGATAATTCACATGAAGTGCATTCTTATAACCATTTAGTACACAGCTGTAAGTAATAGATATTGGAGTCTCAAAGGCAGCTGCTGAGCCAGGGACAACTTCATCGGAGCTGTCACCCTAACTTGCTCTGAAGTTCTTTAGATTGTTCAAACAGCAAGATGTTTGCTTCAGTTTTCTGTGCTGATACGTGTTTCAAAACTGTGTGAAAAAATGTGTGTGTGTGTGTGTGTGCAAAATGTATCAATCTGTATAGCATTGCTAATTAACGAACAACAACAAAATAAGGCAGATAAAGAAAAGGGAACGTGCTAAACAATTAACAAGAGCAATCATACTCTTCTGAGTGGAACAAGTCTTCAAAAGAACACCCAAATATTTACCACCAAGAAACACTTGGCATAGTTTTCTTCCACACTGTTCCAGCTAAGTAATATTCCTTTTGGATTAAGGCACCTGAATTCCTGGAAAACAGTTTGTCCATGGCCTGGCCATTCTGGCTTCCCAGTACTTCACTGTGCATCATAGACACTCTCTATCGAGTCATCTAGAGCAAATTAGGTCCTGGGAGATCATGAAGTATAAAAGCAGTATAGAAATATACATACACTAGCAAGATCCTAGAACTGTATTGCTTTTGAGACATGACGTTCATTTGATAAGACAGCAATTACCTTGAGTTAACAGTATTAGAAAAGGTGCCTGTCACTGGCTGCTTTGTGGGGCTTTTTTTGTTTGTTTAAGTAATAAATGATTCCAATTGAGTGAAAATTTTTAACTGAAAGATTTTGAACAGATTTTAGATGACAGTTTCACTGTCAAGTTATAGGACACATTTTATTTTTTAATCATAGCCTTAAAATTTGTAATTTAATACAAATCTAAGGGACTTATTTTAATACAAACTTTAAGGCTATAATAAGAAAAATATACAAACATTCATCAAAACAGCTTGTTTTAATGTCTTATAAAAATAACTCAGCTTTTCATTCAAAATCCTATTTCCTCTTGGAATGTTTCTGTTTTTAATTTATAACCCAAACTGTTTTTTTTTTTAACTTTTCAGATAATCAAAATTGTGTAAAAAGTTTTGGTTCAAAGCAAAGCATTTCCTGTTTGTTGTTGTGTTGTTGTTTTCTGAGTGAAAAAAAAACAACAAGTATTTATACAGTTATTATTTATGTTATATTATATAGTTAGAATTATTTATATCATTGATAATTACGTCTTAATCTAATTTGGATCAAAGCATATCCTCTTCTGTTCCAAATCCTTATAATCTAAAACAAAGCTTCTTCACAGAGAATAAATTCATATAACAACATTCAAAGATATATAATACTAACATCTTATCTGCTTATTGCCGCGTTGTCTGCACACTGCATTCTGTCCCCATTTTTTTATTTCCACTGAGTAAATATGAGTTCTACCTGCACCTGATTTCATGGTAGAGCTTAAGGCCCCAAAATTGATCTGCTAAAAAGACCCTGCTCTTCAAATTCCACACTGCTTTCTTCCCTCTCTTCTACCCTCTGCCTTTTATTTCAATTTACAAAGTTTTTCCATAATGTATGTTAAAAACACAACATAAATACTTTAAAAAGGATTAAGCTTTCAAATGTGGTTACTGTGACATATGTACTTTCCATAAATACAATCATAAGATGTATCTGATGAGAAATTTTATTTGATAAATTGACAGCTTTGTGGTTTACGAATATAAAAATATCATATTTTGTTAACAGATAACTTCCTCCATTTGTTAAGAAGGAGCTACTATTAACACAAAAAGCATTTCAAAGAGTAAGTTGTTATGAAAGTAATAGGATCCCCTCCATTTCCTAACACATTCAATTCAAAAATGTATTAATTTTCTCCCTTTTGAAGAATTCTACATGGTTCATGACCTATTGGGAAAAAAAAAGTGTACAATCCAAGCAAAAAACTTACTGGAGTCAGGTCCAACTTTTACTGGGGCCCCAAAGCTTTATTCAAATTTGAGCAAATAACAGGCTGCTGCAAAACATTGTGACCTTTCATGTTTATACCAAAGGAAAGAAGAAACTCCTACCTAGCCTGACACCGCAGTTCTTGAGTCTGTGGTTAAAAACATGCACGTACCTGTCAAGTTTACCTTATTTCACAGAACTGCACCAAATCACAGAACAGCTGAAGTTGGGAGGGGACCCTGCAGACCATCTAATCCAACCCCTTGCTCAGAGCAGCATCACCTCAAACAGGTTGCTCTACCCTAGCTGGCACACAAACACAGTGTCTCCTTCACACCGATCCAAACCATAGTGAGCAGTTTGCCACAGGAAACATTAGTCCCTTCATTAGCACCATCACATTCAGTGTCCTTGTCCCTCCTCGTGTACACTGCAGCTGCATCTAGCTCTGACTACTGCGTAGTCATGTAACTAAAGATGCTATCATAGGCTATTTATGTGCTATGGGAGGGTGTTGCAGACAAATGCCTGAGACAGCACTAAATGAGCTAGTCTCCATTCTGAAAATGGTGTGGTTACGTTGGTACAATATTAACTCCAGCTAATAAGGCCATTCCTGCACTTCCTGGGACAGAGGTCAGACTTCATGTTGCTTAGATGGCTTTATTTTTTTCCATACACTTTAAAGTTTGACCTTGCAATTTTAAAAATCTTTGATCATATTACAGACATAATATTTATATACTCTTCTTAAAACTATAGAGTGCCCTATGTAAAATGCTAAGAGAAACCCATGAAGGAATACCACAACATGGTATCCAAGTGTAATGATGTCGCAGGGACTATAATCCCAATACGATATACAGAATCACAGAATCATAGAATGCTTAAGGTTGGAAGGGACTTCTAGAGGTCATCTAATCCAACCCCCCTGCACAAGCAGGGTCACCTAGAGCACGTGGCACAGGGTGGCATCCAGGCGGGTTTTGAAGCTCTCCAGAGAAGGAGACTCCACAACCTCTCTGGGCAGCCTGTTCCAGGACTCTGTCACCCTCACAGGAAAGAAGTTCTTCCTCATACGGAGTTGGAACTTCCCGTGTTTCTACTTACACCCACTACCCCTCGTCCTGTCACCAGCCATCCTGGAGAAGAGCCTGGCCCCATCCTCCCTACATTCACCCCTCAGGTACTTGAACACGTTGATCAAATCTCCTCTCAGTCTTCTCTTCTCCAGACTAAACAGGCTCGGCTCGCTCAGTCTTTCCTCATACGATAGATGTTCCAGTCCCTTAATCATCTTCATGGCTCTCCGCTGGACCCTCTCTAGAAGCTCCATGTCCTTCTTGTACTGGGTAGCCCAGAACTGCACCCAGTACTCCAGGTGTGGCCTCACCAGAGCTGAGTAGAGGGGCAGGATCCCCTCCCTCGACCTGCTGGCAACGCTCTTCCTGATGCAGACCAGGATCCCACTGGCATTCTTGGCCATGAGGGCACATTGCTGCCTCATGGGTAACCTGTTGTCAACCTTTCCAGCTGGTCAACGTCTAATCTGTCCTGGTGCCTGGGGTTATTGCTCCCCAGATGCAGGACCCTGCACTTGTCCTTGTTAAACCTCATGCAGTTCATCTCTGTCCACCTCTCCATCCTGTCTAGGTCCCTCTGGATGGCAACACAGCCCTCAGGAGTGTTGGCCACTCCTCCCAGTTTGGTGTCATCTGCAAACTTGCTGAGGGTGCCCTCTGTGCCCTCGTCCAAGTCACTGATGAACAAGTTGAACAGCACTGGGCCCAGTACTGACCCCTGGGGGACACCACTGGCCACAGGCCTCCAACCAGACTCGGCCCCATTTATCACCACCCTCTGGGCTCTGCCATCCAGCCAGTCCTCAATCCACCTCACTGTCCACTCATCCAGTCCACACTTCCTAAGCTTTCCTATAAGGATGTTATGGGAGATATTGTCGAAAGCTTTGTTGAAATCAAGGTAGACAACATCCACAGCTCTCCCATCATCCATCCAGTTGGTCACCTCATCGTAGAAGGCTATCATGTTTGTTAGACATGACTTCCCCTTGGTGAATCCATGCTGACTACTGCTGATCACCTTCTTTTCCTTGACATTCCTAGAGATGGTCTCTATGACGAGCTGCTGTAGTTTCCCAGCTCCTCCCTCTTGCCATTTTTGAAGACTAGAGTGACATTGGTTTCTTCCAGTCCTCTGGTACCACCCCCCCTCTCCATGACCTCTCAAAGATGATGGAGAGTGGCTGAGCAATGACCCCTGCCAGTTCCCTCAGCACTCTTGGGTGCATCCCATTTGGGCCCATAGATTTATGGGTGTCCATTTTGCCTAAATAATCCCTAACCCCAGTCCTCCTCGACCAGTGGAAAGTCCTCCTCTCTCCTGGTTCTCTCTCTTGTCTCCAGGCTCTGTAGTTCATGGGCACTGGCCTTAGCAATAAAGACTGAGGCAAGGAAGACATTTAGTAACTCTGTCTTCTCTGTATGCTCTGTCACATAGACATAGACAAAGAATTATTTTTTGCTAGTATCAAAAGGATACCTACATATGCCTCAATATAATCCAACTACAACCCGAATTACCTATTTTTACCGAGAAGACAATTACCTGGCCTAAATATGCTCTTAGTTAGTTCTGCTTAGGCAGACCTGGTTAGGCTGGGCTTCTGAGAGACATGCAGTCAATGAGAAAGTGTCCCAGCCTCGAGGCTACTGGAGACAAGGTCTCCTGGACATGCTCCACCAACTATATCCCTGTCTTTTGCTCAACTCCCAGTTTACTTATGGAACATTAATCCTCTCTGTTCAAACAATATATTTTTTTAAAGAATAATAATAAACTGTCTTTTAAGCTAGCAAGGACCTTGTCAAATGGTCCTACTAGTGAATGAGAGCTCCCTTAACTTCCCTAGGCTATGGCTGAGCCCATAGGAATAACAGGTCATCACTTCAGTGGGAGTCACTCAACTCATGAGAGAAGAGAACTAGTCTCCTTTATTTTATCTTGACCAAGGCAAACTTTTTCTTGTGTAAAGCAAAGTGAAAAAAATTACAGCAATTGTTGTAATAGACAAAATACTGAATTAAATCTGTCATAATAATGTGTCTGAAAGTGTTTTTCAGTACTTCATTTTTCTTGTCTAGCAGTCGTCAGTGTCCCCTCCAATAAAGACAACACTTTGAAAAGCAACTGTACAGAAACTCTACACTAAACACAATGATCATTAATGGCGTAATACTAATACTCAGTCAATATGAATTCGTTAATGGTAGAGACAGAGAGAATACGCCAAATGTAAAACAAAATAGGATGTGGAGAGACCAGAATAAATTTACTGTATTGTTATATATGTATTCTGTATTGTATTTACTGTATTGTTATATATGAAAAAGAATTGAATTCAACAAACACCGAGGCCTAGCAGCTGCTTCTTATTTTGTTTTCAAAACTCAGTAACTGGTTGTATAATCCTGTCTCTCTCCCCCAGAGGAATACAGGCTGAAAATGCAACAAGCGATCGATATAGATATCATCTCAAAGAAGAATAAAGTAATCTACAGATAAAAATCTACATAACCTAACAAATCAATTTCAGACAAGCAAACAGGTGAGTCAGCAAAGAGAGACAAGGAGATAAAAATACAGAAACAGAATCTCTGTTCACATATGCTTCACTGGTAATAGTTTAGTGCCTGTTTCACCAGTGCATTGCAATGCTTTATGGCTCATGTTTAAGAAGGAAAAAAATAGTCTTTTTCTATGTCTGGAAGTGAAAAAAATCTAGTTATTTTCCTCATCTCATTCCATGTATCATCTCCATGAAAGATAACATTGCCTACAGCAGTGTAAGTAATTTTACAACACGGTTACAACATGCAGAAAACATCGCCATCAATGCTAAGAAGAGAAAGATCAGTGAAAAAAAGGGCTGAAAATACTAGTAATCAGTGATGCAGACCAGCATCTTTCAACCAAGGTAAGCGAGAGAATAAGAAGAAATTCAGTTAAAAATATATGGAAATTTGTTGTTCCTGTTGTTCATTTTTTGCCTATTGCTCAAGTCATTTGTGAACGGAAGTGAAATTTGTTCACCTAACCACATCAGTAACTTTCTCTGTCAGCAGTAAATCTGTACTTTGCAAATACAGTTCAATGGTAGTCCACTTTAACATAATTTGAATGCTTTTATTTGTCTAATATACAACAACCTAAATCACTCTCAATTCATCCCTATGAAGGAGTTACATCTATAAAATTTGGAAAATAGCAAATTACAGAAAAATTTATGTTTCTCTTAAATAAAGAACATCAGTAGAAGAAAATTAAATTAGGCACACATTACACAGATATTGCAAACGCACTATCTAAAAGTGCTCCTAATGGATTTTCAGAGTTTTTTTGTGAGGTCACTAGCGTAGAAACATGACCAGAACAAGCTTAACTATCTTCATGGTTTCCTCTACAGGTCTACTGAGCAACATTGAGAACCTTATCTAGTGATGGTGGGGCCATCTATATGCCAAGAAGGAAAAGACTAAAAAAAAAAAGAAACAAAGAAGGAAAGAAAAAGAAAACCAAAACAACAAGAACAGCTCCTTCCTCAACCCCGCCATGTTAACCTTAGAAAACAATGAAAATCAGTCAGATTTTCCCATATGTCCCACAAAAGGCAATGTCAAATTATGATATTAGGGTCCAAGACATTGTAAAGCACAAAACTGCCTTTTTTTTTTTTTTTTTCCATAAGGTCTAATCAGAAAACAAACTGACATTTGACACATTTGTACCTTTACTCCCCAGTATGTCTTCTGAATAATTTGGCAAATAGTTTCACTCCTGCTTAGCTCAGGGTTGCTACTTAAACCACTGTTGACTGGGAAATGATAAAAAAGTAAGCCAATTTTTTTTTCTGCTTTTGACTCATTATAAAGATTGGCTACTCTACAGAACAGCATGCTGACCTCTGGTACACAAATTTGACCTTGAGAAAATTATTTACGTAAATTTAATTTCATAATGGTATTATTAAATACATTTCAATTTTCTATGTTCATTAATAAATCATGCATGCATATACATGGAATACTTTTCATTGCAAATAGTGTTTACTATATCTCAAGTTATATATTTGGAATAGCTACTAAATAGAAGCCTGATTAAACAGAAATATGTCATGTTGAAATATCTTAATATACTTCATAGGACTGTAGCTTTCCTTCCAGTCCTATATTCTCTGGAAAGTTAAATATTACTCTGCAAATATTGTTTTAAGGATTATGAAGATCTAGTCTTCAAATTTGTCCAGCAGAATAAACTCTAATATCGACTTTACTAAGGTCAACAGTAATTGAAGATTTTTTCTATTTTTTTCATTAATATGTTATTGAAATAATATACAAAATATTTGTGTGCTACAAAATAAAAAAGAAAGTATGTAGTAAAAATAAAACTTAAGAAGTGATTTGAACACAATATACACAATATCTATTTTGCACTGAAGTTTGAATTTGAAAGGGACAACACTGAAGAATTTCAGTAGCTTCAAGATGCCACTTTACATTTACTTGGAAGGAATGCCCACCAATAATTTCAGAAGTTCCACTTATTTCAAAGACATATGTACACCGTTCCATTCATCCAATGACAAGATCCTCACATTTCCTGTACATAAACATGCATTAACAGCAAAAGTAAATACCTCAGAAGCCACTGCTTTGCCTTACTCAAAAGACAGAGGGAGTTGAATGAAAGGAGAAAGATACATGCAGCAGTCTCTTAGGTTGTGACAGAACAAGGTTTAAAATCCTTGCTTCAGTGAAGATTTAATTATTGTCATAACAGGCTACGGTGTAGAACACCTGACAAACGACTTGAAATCATTCTTTTCTACTGACATTATTTTATAGGTACGTAAGCTAAGGATGGCAGAGAATGAATGTACCACGGTGGGACAGTTAATACCTTGGCAATTCAAATCACTCTAATGATACATGTGAGAAAGACAGAGCAAGATCTCCCATGTACTGGTGAAATTCCCAGCTGCCAGACTTCTGGCTCTCTCTGCATATGTGAGGAACTTTAAAAGGCTTGGATTTCATCCTGATGCAGGATGGGAATATATTCTAAATCACAGATGCCTTCATAGGACAGGGATATAATTTCCTCTCCTTCTTTATACACGAAGTATACAAAATCAAGATGTGAAAATCTATGCATCAACCAGGTATCCCTTCACGCATGAGGATGTGGAAGATCTATAATAAAACAAATACAGGTGGAGCCTACAGTATGTCGCAACACGCCTATAAATTAATGACATTTTCAGCATTTGAAACGGCCTGTTAACTTCTCTGCAGCTGCTGACATTCATGCTGTTTCAAAGAAGAAGACACTAGTAATAGTTTGGTCTACCCTGATTGGGAGAGATTTGAAATAGTGAAGAGCTAATGCATTCATTGCCATAACTGAACTCCTGGTAATGAAGTTTTTGTTTTAAAAATCAGAAATCAGTACCATGCCGAGCATGTCCCAGCTTTGCAAAAAACTAATTCCTGCATAAAAAGCTGCCAAAGAAGTAAAGAAATGCTGGGTATTACAATAAGTGAAAGCATGAAACTAGTGGTAACTACCGTTCTGCTTAATATAAACAACATTCTCAATAAGTGTTTGTGGATAATCATGCAAACTTTATTCAAGTAAAATATATTGAAAGAATAGGTTGTGGCAAATGTATTGAAATAGTTTTAATTATTCAGTAGTTTTAATAAAAAAGATAAATTTAGAAATTACAGAAAGCCTTAGGGTCATAAAACCTGCAATATCTGGTGCAGAATTCCCACTTCATCCTAAGCAGCAGTTTTTCTGAACTACCTGAAGCAACCATACGTAAGGTTGAAACCATTCTCTGGAGATGAGAGTGGGCAACATGTGAAAGTAAGCTTTATCTGGCTACTTACAGTGCATTTTAATTCATGCCTAAATCACTTCAGAGGCAGAGATGAAGTGCTTGGTAAAGCCTACATCAACATTTTTATGAGCATAAGAATCTAGGCATAAAGCATGAAAAGACTAAAGGCTTTGTTCATTCTTAGGTTATGTTAATTCAAATCTTAGCTAAAAGAATGCCACAACCTACTACTACCACATTGCATTTCTGCTTACCACCAATATTTTAATATCCCTATTCTGCTTCTCAAACACATCCAGGCTAGAGCATCAGTGTTTAAAACCTATCCAGACTACAGCAAAATACATACAAACATATTTTCATGTCAAGACTACTCTGACCTCTGTTTTATAAGAAGTAAATAACCTGAACGAAGTGTATTTATGTAGAGCATCATTCTCTACCTTGAAATTTATTTTTACTATGAAGCTGTATGTTACTAGAAGACCAGAAGACATGGGCATTATTGAGGAGATTAAAATTGGAGATTAAATATCTGTAGAAAAACTGTGAGGTCTGGGCAAATAGCCTTTTAAATGGTTGCATGATACCATGATCCATGGCAAAATGTGCCTATTTCTCATAACATAAGTTAATCTCAAAATTGTGCCTGAATCTATCTGTCTGACTTGGTGGCCAATCACACAATTAACCTCCTCTCCTCATTATGTCCAAAATAATAACAAGTGCTGGTATCAGATGAGACTGCAGAGTGGGAAAAAAGAAAACAAAATGTAGAAACATGGAAACAGATTCAGACTTAAGCAGTCCCCTTCATTCTGGCAGAGTTGCTAGATTTGCAAGCAAAGCCACTTTGAAAATTTTGACAATTAGAAATCTTTACACTTACAGAGAAACAAAGTCCACTTACTTTATGTACAATGTAGTAGCACCAGTGAAAGATAAAGGGATCTCTTTGCGGGATCCATTCAACAGACAACATCCCAGGACTTATTGCTGGGATAGTAAATATTCAAAAAGTATGTTGAATACTTACAAGTTGGACTGGCTTACAAGTCAGCATAATATTTGAAGAGTAAGTCTAAAATAATCAGTAAACCTTCGATCAGAGATTTAGTGAAGTATTTATCTTGCAGAAATATATGAAATAGATAAAAGAATAAGTAAATGAAAAATAAAACTATGTAATTATTTCAAAGACTGAAATATTTCCAAGGCAATTTACAATCTCTTGGAACCGATTTAAATCACAGAAAAAGAAACATGAAGATTAAAAAGAAAAAAGCTATATATTAAAAAGAAAAAGCTACACATAAGAAGTAGAAATAAATTAAAACATAAAAAAGGGGTAAGGAAGTTTCCAGAAAATAGACAAAATGCTCCCAAAGTTTTAAAAGGTGTTAACACTGTTTAAAAGCCTATTTTGACAAAAAATGTTTGGTTAAACTGTGAAAAAAACAAAAGAAGTTATCTGACTCTGATACTATAATCTTAAAATATGTTCACGACAGTTTTACATCAATAACATAAAATAGTATTTCCGTAGTATTTCCTAAAGCTTGAAAAGATTACATGATAGTTCTGTATTATTATTCTCAATATCCAAAGATGGTATTTTCAGGTCATACAGCTGTTAAGCATGTAAGGTCACTGTAGAAATCAATGTCTGCTAGACAGAGATACCAACTGTGGTAATGATGGCAATAGACTACAATTCAACTTAAACTCATAACAATGTTTTACAAAAAGAGTATGATTTTAAACACATTACTTTCAGCCCGAGAGATCCAAGAACCACAATCAAATGGGCTTATGGAAAAAATGTTATTAAAATTTTTAAGAGCATGTCAACCCACAAAAAAATTTGTAGCAAAACATACAGCACTACTATTGATACTACAAAATTACAGAGCAGCATGGCAAAACAGAACTGGCACTTGCTGAAAAGTTGCTTAAAAATCTGAGAATCAGACTGCCTGACTATGCAGTAAGTTATCTTAAAAATAAAAAGGCAAATTATAAAATCCTTGAAAAACTATAAAAGACCATAACCCCCCTCATATAACAGTATGCATGACATACCGTGTATATATCTATGCATATATGATAATGTACGAGTACCTAATGGCAAAACATGAGTTCAAATACTAGTAAACTTTCTCACTTAAAAGACGTACACTGAAGGAAGGATAACCTATTAACACCATAGGAGACATTTTCACATTCCTTCACAAAAAGAGGAAGAAAATTTTCTATTTCCTATCTTTTTGACAAACAGTTCATAGACACTAGTGGCTAATACTGTAGCAGGGACTCCCACATGCAGATCTTCATAGAATTAAGAATTTTGAGCTCAATTTGCTGAACATGGAGCACTATTTTAAAAACGTATCACACATAAAAAATACAACTCATATAGAACAAACCTACTCTGCAATTTACTTCTGTATAATGAATTATCAATTAATCATTTCTCAAAAAAAACCCCACTCTTAAGGTGATTTTAACTGTATTATTACAATATCACCCAATACTACTAGCATCATGCATATTTAATTTTATTTCAGAGATAAAACATTTTGTGGAAGGAAGAGGAGGATAAACTGACACAAAATGAAACAATTCTTCATGTTAAAAATAATCAGCATGAAAAAACAGTTGCAAGAAAGGTAAATGATAAAGTATGCATTTATCCAATCATTTTAAATACCATAATTACACTGACTGCTCATCAAAAGACTTTTAAGACTCATTAAAATTATAAAACATTTCTAATTAAATCCATATTTAAATGAAGTTTCTATAACGAATCTACATAGTACTTTAAATCAAACAAAAAAAGTTCTGGTGAAAAAATCCAATTAATTTAAGTTTTTGTGAGAATTAATGTCTAATAAGAGGGCCACACCATTTGCTTCTTAGTTAAAATCATACTTGTAGTGCTATATCTATTTCTAGCACAAACTTTTCCAAAAAAGCAATCAATTCTTATGAAATCTCATATGCCAAATCTTACCCCAGTGGATTTTTTCCTGGAAAGTGTACCTTTCAGATATAACAAGTGAATAGATTTTACTGTTAATATTTATTCTGTCTTAGTTAAGGTTTGACTTTAGAAAGGAAACAGCATCTATGTTATTAGGACATGTATTCTGGGTTGTTAATGTTCTTGTTAGTTAGCCTGAACATTCACTTACATGTTCTCTTAGCCTCTACATTTTACCAGTTTCAGGTGTCTACAGTGCTGTTAGCACAGGCCCTCCGACCAGTGCATTTGGTCCTTCCATCACTATTCCTGCAGAGAACACCCATAAGTACTATTTTTCTTTCAGGTTGCATATAGTCTAAAGAGTTATATTGCTAGTGTCACTGCAGCATGTGACCAGTTGACTGCTAAAGCTGCTTATCGTTTTGTGCGAACGCTTGGACGTGCTGGACCTTCACAGGATCACTGCTTCTCCAGCCAGATCCCACAGGTTATATCTGTTCAATCCTATGCACAAATATTCAATTCCTAGATTCTGAACACAGTCTAGTTCCTATTTACCATCTATAAAAGAATGGCAAGAGCTAGGTGAAATTTAAAGGTTGAGATTTTTCAAAGCTAGTTAAGATGCTCCATTCTAATTGATTTTAAAAAACCAAACAGCATTGGTGACTTTGAAATCTCAATTTTAGATGGTCTGATACTACACTTTAAATAATTACACAGTGCTTGGCTCAGCATATTTGTGTGATCTATTGGTCCAGACATTCCAGATTTGCTTGATTGTTGCTGACACTCACTTAAGAAAGAAGTATTAAAGTATTAGTTAATTTTATATCTGCAAGGGGCTATGTTCTTAAAGCAAGTGTTTAAGCTGGAAAAAACAATCATCATTTCAGTGGCTACCAAGGAATGAAGTTATTTTTCAGTATAAGCAAGAATAGTCAAACTGGACAGTAACAGATAAAAAATGCTCAAGCTTCCATGGTTGATATTCAGTGCAGCGAAAGAAAAAGAAAAGAAACAAAGAAAAAACAACAACAACAACAAAAAATCCCCACAAACACCAGTGCACAGCCAAAAAAGAAGAAAGAAAATGATTTTGTGGCTGAACAAAGCTTTTGATCGTTCGTACTGCTGATCTAACCAATACATACAATAAATGAGTGTCTCTGCCTCACAAATGCAGAATCTGCCAGAACATTTGAGAGTTCTCTGGCAAATAAAGCACACAAATAAAATAAGTTGTATTCAAAAAAATGAAACTTCTCTGTAGACGTATCAATATAAAGAACAACTGCTTACAAATATCAGTCGTAGCATCCTATAATTCATCCTGTTCAAAATTTATACTCCCATAGATTAGTTAATGTTACATATTTTATGCCAGTGCATCCTTTATTTTTCCTTTTTCTGTATATTGTTAATGACTACTAGCCATTCTTAACAACTCCAAAGCCAATAATTGGACTGTTCTTTCCAGCTGACTTTCAAATTTGTAATTAGACCAGGCTTCCCAGGGCCATATCCTCCCCCATTCCACAACCACTCTGGGCAATTTGTTTAATCATTTAATCACCCCCAAATCTAACAGGAAAAAGAAAAGTAATAATCCCTCCCTTTGTTGAAACTACATGTAATGCTTTGTTCACTTATTTTATTTAAATTGTAGATCCAGTGCTAGCAAAGTATACAATATGCAGCTGTGGGAGAAACTTTTATGAGTAGAAAGAGAGAGATGGGAAGAAAGGTCTAGCTTTTTCTCCATATATTAGATCCAATTAGATTAGATTAATAAAATCCAATCCATAGGTTTGGTTAAGCATGCAAAAGTTCAAAGTGGGACCCCTCATGGTATTTGGGAGAGTCAGTAGTCCGAGGGCTCGCTCCAACATTCCGTGCAAACAGGTGAAACCTCAAGGAGCAAAGTCTAAACTAGGACCTCCCTCACTACTACTCATTGTAAAACATCACCTGCAGAGGAAGTGAGGAAACTCCTCTTCAAGAAAAAGCCTCTTCAAAAGAGGTTGAACTTCAGGGAAGATGATAGTAGCATGGTGGATGAGCTCAAGATGTCTCAATATGGAGGAAGGCATGCAGATAAGATGGGCAACACAGTTCTTCAGGTTTTGGTATGGAGATTTCCAGTGGCATATGGCTGAATTCAACATCTATTATTTTCAAAATATCTGTCTGACTCAAATGGTTTCCTTATAAAAAAAGAGCACATTCATAGATTAGTCTGGGTAGACTTTTCTTTCTTATTATGATAAGGAAGAGTGAGGGGATGTTTTCTCCAGCTTCCCTATTCCTCCTGGTTATAGTGCTGCATGTAAGTTTCCCTCACACTTGACAATAGTTCAGCTGTGGGAAAGCTGGTGTGGCAGAATTTCTTCTTCTAAGCTTTCCTGCCTTATTTTAAAGATGTATTTTCTATGCAGCTCTCAGCACATTAATATTGTGAGAGGATAAAGTTTTCCACAGCTCTCCTCACTGTCCATAGTTCCTGCATTCTAGCAGCAATATTAGCTTGTCTAACCCAAGTGAAAAGATAAGCTAGCGGATCTTGCTGTTCAATGGTCAGCTTTAACAAATTCTAATATTTAACAGAAAGCAAGGTAACACAGAATGGAATTATTTTTTCAGAATTTTCAGTTTGAGTTGTTTATTAGCCATGTGAGTATCATTTTGATCTGGGATTTACTTTGACTTTTTGCCTGCCAGTCAGTCCATGTTTGGATTTGGTACTATTGATATTGTGCTTTCTCCTTTCATTTTTCTTTCTTATCATTTTTTTTCATATGCTAATGGACAAACTGCCAAAAAGTAGGTTAGTCTTGGTTTCTACATATTCACATTCATATGTGTCTTTACAAATAGAATGAAAAGAATGATATGAGCACAAAAATAAACTAGGGAACACCTAGGGAAACAAAAAATGAGCTGCAGTTTTAGCAATCAACACTTGTAATAGACTACATAAATTCTATTGTACACAGAAATAACAAGATCTTCTTGAACCCTCCCAGTGATTAATTAGAAAGCCCATCTTACAGATTTTTCTCTCAGGTGCACTAACCTTCTAGACCTTACAATTAAGAACTAATAAATAAATGCTTGGTTAAGCACAAACTGGTTGATAGGCAATGAAAAAGAGTGATGATCTTAGTTTTTATGCAAGACACTTACCCTATCATGCTACCTTAGAGGACAAAATAATACCAATCGAAAATAAAATTTTCAAATTCCTAATAATAATTCCTAAATAATAAATTATTTAGAAAAGTTCATTACTACATCCCCAAAATTAATGTCAAAGAAAGCAACATGCAAAAATTACAGAGGTGTAGTTGCAACCAGGACATATTATTTTTATAACACTTTTGTATCAGCTGTGTTAAAAAGCTAAAGAGAAAGCGAATCTATAAAAATAGATATTAAGTAGTATGAACAAACCATGCGTATTTAGTGTCATAATATATCAGTATATTGACAGATAATGTTATAATTTCGGCATGCTTCTGAGCATCACAATGTGATGCAATTACCTTAACAGAGGACAGGAGATCGTCCCTTTAAAAGAAGCTTGACAGTACATAAAATACAATGAAACAATTACCTGGTCTTATAGATTACCTGCCACATTAAATGCTATATATTTGCCTATGTATTGTACACATTATGATAATAAACCATCATCATGCTTGACTTTTTTTTTAAAAAAAACAAATCTGATATAATATAGAAACAGGAGTTCGAGTTCAGCTAAGAGACAATAAACTTGGTCTTTCCCCTTTGCTTGATTTTGAAATTAGAGTTAGAGAGGATAGGAAGAGAAATAAATGCAATTCATAGGTTTTGGATAATATTTTGACAACATTGAGACTATTCCTGCTTATTTACTGATTTCTTTAGCAATTCAGAGATACGAACAATTTTCCTTTCAAGTACAAAATCCAGATTCTCCATTTTGCCAGGTTAACAAAGGAGGGGGACACAGGAGGCAAAGGAGAGGGTTAGTGCAGGAGATTTTCTTCACACACAGGCCAGATAGGAGAGAGCTCTGCTTTAGAGTTATTCCAAAGATAAAAGGAACTTTGCCCCTCTGCTTGTTTCCTCTCTTTTCTCCCTCTTCGGCAATGGACAATCTGAGAAAAAAGCACAAACCCTCCAACATCTGACACAGTTCTTAACTGGTCAGGTTTTGATGCATCCCATTCAGAGGATTCAAGGATCACTGCATGAGAGGTAATCTGACATTAAATAAAGGCAGCAGAATTCTCTTCAGAAAAAAAGTCATATATACAAAAAGTAAAACGCATGCTAAAGCTCTAGAGTTAGATCTCAAAATTCTTTCAAGTTTCTTCCCTATAAATAAGATACAAATAGAGTTGATAAAATAAATGGGGCAGGCTTTTCATATCCTGCAAAATAATATATCTGTCTGTGTTCTGAAACAGCATGAGATGTCAGATGTTAAGCACATCAGTGGGCTTTGGAAAAAGTAAATTTAAATAAGATATGAACTGTGCTGTGCACTGGTAGGAGGCACATAAATTAACTTGACCTGTCAGCTGAAAGTTGAAGGGGGTATGCCCAAGCTTAAATAAATCCTCATGCTGCTTTTACTAATTAACATCCGTAAAAATCTACCCTGTCTGAAAGTACCCGTAATACTTCACTTAACCAGTTTCAACTTCATCATTTTTCTTCCAAGTTATTTTCTCAACCTGGAATTCTGTGGTAGAAATTCTATTTCTCAATTTCTGCCATTGCTATATTTCAATCCTTCTGGTGTTTCTTGATTTTGAAATCCGCATTTTGACAGGTCAACCCT
The DNA here is from genome assembly GCF_059628265.1 of Tinamus guttatus. NCBI lineage: Eukaryota > Metazoa > Chordata > Aves > Tinamiformes > Tinamidae > Tinamus > Tinamus guttatus. The sequence goes on from NW_028289051.1 coordinate 49,363, forward strand.
GTTGATTAATGTCTTGTAGGAACCCCTATATGGCTTGCCTGTAAGTGATCTAATTTTGTGCCGGAATGCCTGCGCTGGGATGTTGAACCGATTCACCACCCAGGTGGCTACATTTGGACTAAATGAGCTGTGAAGAGTTTCATCTAGGCCCATCACAGTCTTTCTTCGTGGAGTCCCACAGTATGCAGCCACTGCTGCAAACATGATTTGTCACAACCCATCAATAGAAAATAAATTATTGCTGTTCTCACTTGTCAACGGGCTTGCCCTTACTTCAGCCGGCCTAATGATTGGAAGCTCAAAGGGAACATTTCCAGCCTTTGTGGAGCATGATTATGACTGAGCACACTGCTCCCCCATGCTTGCTGGCCAGTAAAAACATGTAGAGAAAGCAAATTATTTTGATGTTTTGCACCAATGATTAGAACATTACCCATGAATCCTAGAGAAGCTCCCATTTGACAGTTGAGACTTCTTCAGTTCAGGCATTTATTTTCTCATTGCAATACTACTGGTAAGTTGAAGATCGCAGAATTTATCTATGCGAGACTGCAGTATTTACTTATACAAAAGTAAAACAGATGAATTATATTGTAAAACTGGAAAGAACTAATCCAAATTTGTCTTCACATTTGTAATTTTCTCAGATGGGAAAAGGCATGGCGGCAAAAATATTGAAGCAGTAGTTTACTTTTTCTTGGAATTGTTCAGCTGACCTTTTTAGATGAATGGTGTTAACAATAAATTAGCTTTCAAAAATCACACCTTCCTTAGGCCACAGAAAAGAAAATGAAATAACTCAAACAGATGGTACTGAGATCTTTAAATTCAAAAACATTGCAGATCAGAGGGCAACCATTTTAAACGTAGATAAGAGCACGGATAGGATGTTCTCCAGTAGTAAGAAGACAAAAATTATCTATTCTAATCTGCAATATATAATATGACCTGAGATTATACCCACTTTTATTTTATGTTTAAAACATTCTGTGTAAGAGAATGACCATCAGTAATATTAAGAAAAGAAAGAGAAATGTCTCATTTTCATCTTAATAAAAAAGATACTCAATTTCATATAATAAAGAAGCTTTGGACAGAATGCTAGATCTTCCTTAAGCAATTAGATGTGTGTTTCCACTAATGACCACATAGACTGTATTTTGAAAATAGGTGGTATGTGATATTTAAGTCATATGCACCTGGCCATTGGGAGGCATATGCACCTCTACATTAAAAATGTGATCAATCAGTCACGTGACTTTGATCTATAATAAATCACATGAACTGCTCCAGCAGCAAGAATAAGCACTGCTAATCGACATATTTATTTTTGGGGTGGTGAGTATAATGAAATCATACACTTATTTTTGCAGAAAAGATTGAAAATGTGCAAGATAAAGACTCGGAAATGAGAAAACAAATAAAAAGAAACTGAAATAAACTATTTCTTTAAATCTCAGTATACTCAACCACTGCTTTGGACTATAAATTCTTCAGATGCAAAAAACATTAATACACAAGCCTGCAACACAGAAGGTCATTATTCTGCACATCCATAGGGTTGTACCAACACTTAGTCTCCTGCAAAACTGGAGACAAAATCTGAGCTATATTAAAGGACCAGACAAACATTACATAAATACTTTCATATGTATATTAACTCACCTATGTTTCACTAATCTGAAGTTGAAAACAAGATATGCAATAAAAAGAGAGCAATAGCTAGACAAAAGTTATATTAAAAGGAAGCTTAATCCTCCTCCTGCTCCTCCTGCTGTCCAGAATATTCGGTGTCCTGGTTTCAATGCCTTTTACCAAAGGCTAACTCACTTGAAGAGGTTTCTTTTCCCCCTTATCTAGATAATGCTATGGCATAATGCAAAGTATAATATCCTCTCACAAATATAGACACAAAAATTTTGTTAGCAGAAGTTTTAAAGTCAAGCATTGAATTTTTTGAAAATGCCAGGATTAAGATTACCTATTTGTTCACTGAGCTTCGTATACCATTTTCTACCTACTTCTGCCTTTCTCAAGCAGAAAAAGAGAGAACAGTCTCTTACTGTGTGGTAATAGTATAGTATTTTGTATTGAGTATTTAATGAGTGCCTTTATATCTAATCTACCAAACACTTCAACGCTTGTATTATTATTACTACTACTACCACTATTTTCTCCCAGGCTCAAGTACATGTATGCTTCACAAACACCAAAGAAAATATTCTAACACATACTTTGAGATGTATATATGCTACTTCTGTTTAATGTATCCCTACATATGGAAATGCTAAACTGGTGCATAGAAATTAAAATCAAATTTGAATATCCTTTTTAAGACATTAAGCCATTCTTCCAGAATATTTAGCACCACACAGTGTTCTCTCTCTGTTCTCAGAGACCATCTTCCAATGATTTCATCCAGAGCTGTGAACACTCGCGTCTTCTCCAGATAACACAACATGTTCTCAAGTTCAATTTTACAAAAACAAGGAACACACTCTCATGACATACAAAATTGTTTCAAGTAACCTAATCTGCACCCTGCACAAACTCCATGGAAAAGACAAGACTGGAATAATTCAGCACATCATTCAACTGCTAGAGCCCTTCCTTTTTCAACAACGCTTGCCTGTTCACACATTTCAACTTCAGCACTAATGAAGCAGAGGTTACTTATAGTACAGTTCTGTTCACAGCCCATTCAGCAGCAGCACTGCCCAAGCTGTTTACAGAAGTAAGGCCTAGTTATATGAAAATGAGGAAAAAGTGTTGAATGATGTACTTAAGGCTTTTTCATACTTGGCAGAACTTGCTCATGTATCTTGACACCAACTTTGGAATACTCTTTACAAATATATGTATATGAGGACAAATTATTTTTTGTAAAACAGCAGGATATACGAAGTATCTAATTGTATATTTGAGTGAACATTTAAATTAAGATGGTAATCAGATAAATTAGAAACTCATAGCTTAATATAGCATAATTTTATAAAAATTATCCAGTACCAATAGTTATTCTCTCTAGTGACATACCAAAACAGAATGTTAGATGTTACTTTTCCTATTATATTTTAATACCCTGCTATTGTCATCAAAAGCATAATAGAAAAAAGACTTTACTGTCTTTACTGCATACAAGACTTTACTGCATATATTATTTTCTTTTGATTAAACAGGTGCACTGGAATTTCAATCATTTTAAATCATAATTAAATGTCCCAATTTTTTTCATTGCTTTTTTTTATAAACACATTTCAGCAATTAAATTCTGAAAGGAAATCTTTTTTTCCATTCTTTTTAAGTTATATTTCTAAAGAAGTAGAATAGACAGATTTATTCAATTTGGAAAGGTGGAAGACCTTAGTCAGAATGATCTGATTATACTATTCACAAAGAGGCTGACTCTTCCACATCAACCTTAGTTTTACTTCACACCCTTATAATACCTCCAAGATCCTTAAAGTTGCTCATAGTTTACAGCCTATTAGATTAAATTACAATTAAAACTATAAAACATTGAGATGACACAACAATGCATTAATAGGTACATTGTAAGGAAATTTTGTTTCTGACAACTAGGTAAAAAATGGGTAAAGCATGGCTAAATACCTACGCACATTAAGAGTTCCTACAATAGAATGGCTACAATTTGAAAAATCTTGGCAAATATATTTTTATCTAAAACCATATTTTTCTATCTGAAAGTATTTTCAGGCTTTACTACTGAATTTAGAAATTTAGGAGTATCACTCACCTGCCTCAGGATACAAGCAACTACTAAACTCCTGCAGAGTTTAGAGCAAGAAGTCAAAGGGCAGACTAAATAGGAAAAAATAAGTCAATACCAAAACAAAACACCGGTGGGTTTTACAGAAGTGTTATTACAATAAGGATAAATATTCAATAGTACTTGTATCTGAACTGCACCAGCACATTACAGGATAATAGCATGCATGAGCAATACTATATGATGAACATATGTCAATAAAATTAACTGAAGAGTACAGGCTGACAGCATGGAGCTTTAGCAAAAAAAGTTTGGTTCTCCTTGTTGCTCAGATAGAACGGGAGATCACAGAAGGATCATGCTGGAAGGAACTTTGGAAATCGCCTAGTCCAATCCCCTAGTTGAGCAGGTTCACCTCAAGCAAGTTGCCCAGCACCTTGTCTGGATGACTTTTGAATCTCTCCAAGGAGACTCTGCAAGTTCTCTGGGCAACCACTTCCAGCGCTCTATCACCCTCCAGCAAAAAAGCTTTTCCTTATGTTCAGATGGAACTTCCTGTGCTTGTGCCTGTTGCCTCTTGTACTGTCACTGGGCACCACTGAAAACAGTGTGGCTCCATCCTATTTACACTCTCCCTTCAGATATTTACATGTACTAATGAGGTCTCTCCCCCAGCCTTCTCCACAAGGGCTCACGGCCGACCTGTCATGGTCAGCAATGGAGATACTCCTCCCCAGGTGCAGGACTCTGCATTTCCCTTTCCTTCCAAATGCTCATTTGCTTCTTAAGATTTCAAGAAGAAGCAGAGAGTAATCAATTCAAATGCCATCCAATTGGAGGATAGTCTCTGCAGGGTCAATGGAAATCATCCTTTCACTGTAATTATTCAAATATTTTGTTGCAAATTTTAAGTTTTGTAAGGTGCCAGTACATATTTATTCAATAAAAACATAACCCTGAATATGCAGGTGTAGTGGATGAATAGTGGAAGACTGGCAAGGAGACAAAGCATATGCAGTACTCCAGATCGTAACGTATTAATTTGTCCTAAACCCCACTCTAAACCTCACCACGTGCTGATGCTCTCTGGCATCTTGGAAGCCTTGGGTTCCCCTTGAGGCTCAGGGATTTCAAGGTAAAAAACATCTAATAACTACTCCACGATGGTGTCTTCTACCTCTGCATATTCCATGTATCAGTTGCTGCCGTTACCAGTAGATAAAACAAAATTAAATTACAAGGATTTCTTCTTGGAGCATTTAGGTGATATTCTAAAAAACAAGGAGTCTTTGAACAATAACACATGATCCTAGACTACTCAGCCTCTATAATGTTTCTCTAAGTTGGACTTTGAAAGTAAAGTATTAAATTAGTAATCATGATGCAGTGAAATTTAGTGGTGCATGGATCCTAAATTGTTTACACTTTAAGTCTAAGACAACCATATTGCTGTTCTGTATGTATATATGTAACTAAAATACATTTTTAGATGACAGTATTATATAAGATTTACTTGTGAAATAATCTTGAGTTTAAGCAAGATCAACACTTTTATGATTTGAAGAGGTAGCTACAGTATTCTCAGTAGTTCTGAGTAAGAGCTCAGATATTAAGACAAGAGTTAATCACAACTCTCTTCTAAAGGATAAAACTACCTTTAATTATTACACTGAGGATTTTGTAATTCAACAATATAGTCCTACTAATAATTCTGTCTGGAAGAAATTTGCATGTTTTAAATTGGAGACATTTTAAAATGCCACAGGTACATCCTGATTCTAGGAGAAAGTTCTTTTTTAGATTTATTTCAGCTTCTCTCAGGTGGCATTATTTTTTCAATAGTTTCTAACTCCATATATCTCACTTGAAGCAGCTATGTCCAACCTATAATTATTTTCTTCTAATTAGAGTAATTCATTGTTAATTATTCAAAATGATTCTTTGTCAAAATCAAGCCCATTTCTTGCCATGGCACTTCTAAAATGTACAATACAAATAAAATATTCCTCAATGCAATTTTTTTGCAATAAAAGAATATCTATTTTTCTTTCAGAAAATAGCATTAAAATCCTTCTGTGGGATCCTGTTAACAGGAAAATCAGAGACAAATTTCTTTACTATTAGGGAAGCTTTTTTTTTTTGTACTTACTCCAGGCATGTGGTATCCTGCATAGGATCTCTCCTAACGAATATTTTAATGCATAGGCAAGAGTCATTCTGCACAGATTAGAAAGCTCTAACCTAAAGCATCAAGGAATATCCTGAGACATTAAAAACTCTGCAAGAACCCTGACTCCTTCACAGTCATGCGCAAGATTGCAAGATCTGATCAAACCTTACTCAACTGTAGCTTTCCTTATTTGTATCGGGTATAATGTTAAATTGAGATATTCTGTTAGAAATAAAGTCTCACCTTACACGATGTTTTAAGACACTTTTGAACTGTTACTGGTAAACCAGAAGAGTTATTCACTCCTTCCACAAGGGTTCCTACCCACCTCCTTAAAAATAAACTCATGAATGGAACAAAATAATTTCTCCTGTTGGCCCGCCCAGTTGGTGAGAAATTGTGGTCCTTCCCTAATGTGCAAAATAAATATTCACTCTTTTTCTTCATGGTTACATCCATCAGACAACATTGCCTAGAAGTAGCAAGTGTGTCAGAAGCTTGGTCCTGCAGTTTCTGGAAAATAAATATTTGATTGAAATATACTCCAGTGTAGTCTTCTATAAATTTAAAAGAATCTCACCACTTACATTAAGATATTAAATTAAGCATTTATATAATAAGCTTGTTCAAAAAGAAAAGAGTTGCATGCTACATTCCTGCAAGCTATTTTTGAGAGCAAAGCCTAATTTGCATGACCAAAGCTAAACTTGTCAAAAAACATTTTAAAAATGGATACTCAAAACAGAAGATAGAAACCACAAAAATGCACTGTGTTGCATTTGGTAAGAGAACTCTTCTGAAGCATTTTTTGACAAACTGAATATTTTATTACATCAGTACCAAACTACAGAAGCAGCAAGCTCTGTGGTATTTTTGATTCTGTATTTCCACTTCTTTTACACTTCATTTCACCTATGCCCCTCAAAGGAGCTCAAATTAATTGCAAAGATTCATATTTCAGTAATAGATGTATGAAATCTGTAGGCACATTATTGCGTGCACGCATTTCTAGAGCACCTGAGTGGCTTCAATGGAAAACAAAATGGTTTCTATTTTTTTTTTAACCTCATTTGTTTTCTCTAGAAAGATGATGCCATAGGAAAAAAAAAATACAAGTAATAACTTGTTAGTTCAGTGCCATTAGGGCTGAATTCAAGGATCCACAGTTCAATTTTCTGAAAGTATTACTGGAGTTTATTCTTTCATTTCCCAAACCTGAATATGAGTATGCAAAAAATCACTTATAAGCACATACAAACCAAAGCACTGCATTAACAACAGACTTAAGAAAAACAGCCTATCTAGTTAGAAAGCGCCTGCATTGTCAAAGTTTATTTATGACTGCACAAAAAGCACGGTGATAAGGCAGTCCTACACATTTTCAAGATGTATAACGTATTAAGAAACATAGCCAGTTTCTTATCCCAAAATTGCAGAAACTCTGTTCCTAGTGTTCTTGTATGTTGCTACATGGACCTATGTTATCTAGCATATAGAAATATTACTAAGCTGTGTGAGAACATGTTGCAAAACCGAATTCAACATTTCTTCTTGGTAGAGCAAACAAAGCTTTTATGGCATTTTCCTGGCAGAAATACAATTTGTTTATCCTGAGAAGCTATCCACACAGCAACACAATTATGTGGAATGGATGCCCTTCAACTTGACATTATAAGGACTGACAAATATTTCTTGATCCATAACAGAACCCATATGAAAATAGTAACAGCAAAAGATACAATGGCTGTTTAAAAGTTACCATAGTACTATTATCTGTATAACATTTTCCTCACAATTCTGAGGCACAGATGAAAGCGAGGGCTTGTAATCCCTATATCCCATCCTGGAAATATGCCTCCATAATTATGTACACAAAAATAATGCACATGCCTGCCTTCAATCTGGCCATAAATCATTACAAAAATCTACTACACTTTCACACTTCCTGCTACCTCTTTCTGTGAGTTGTAGTGCCTCATGTTCCTTCAGCCTACAAGATGTTTGTCTTTTTTTTTTCCCAGTGTAAGATTCTTAGTAGCTATGCATAACTCCCCCTCAAGAAAACCTTACACAGGCAACATGTTTTAAATTGAGTTGTTATTGTTGCTTTTGTTACTAGAGACCAGCTCTTACAGAATAGGAAATAGTTCACTTTGCAAAGAGTTTGCTCACTTTAATTCATGCTCCATTCTTCAATATTTATCATCTGAAAGTGTCCATTACTATGCCATACATCTTTGCCTCATATTTTGGCTATCTTGGTATCTGTGTCTCCCACAGATCTGAAGTGCTCTGAACTCCTTCAGAACTTCTGGACTTGATCAATCTTCTTAGAAAATCCCACGCTGATTATCAGAATCTCATACTGTGAGAAGCAAGTGGAGTAAAAGGCCTCTGTCACTGGTGAATCAATGTAAAATGACACCACATGCTCCCAAGGACAAGGCTCCAACACAAGACCTCCCTGTACTATTGCTTGTCAACTCTTATTAGACCCTGTCTAGAAAGGCAAGTTCTGCACCTGGCTATTATCAACATTGCTGGAGACTAAGCAATCATAGAATCATAGAATCATAGAATGCTTAGGGTTGGAAGGGACCTCTAGAGATCATCTAGTCCAACCCCCCTGCATACGCAGGGACACCTAAAGCACGTGGCGCAGGACTGCGTCCAAGCGGGTTTTGAAGATCTCCAGAGAAGGAGACTCCACAACCTCTCTGGGCAGCCTGTTCCAGTGCGCTGTCACCTTCACTGTTAAGAAATGATCTTCACCAGAGGCAAAACAAACCCCAGCTATAGAAAAGCTGGTTGCTCTCTGTTTGACACTTTTACCACACTGAAGTAGCATTTCTATATAGCATTGCCTCCTTTGCCCTTATTGTACAAGTTATTACTCCTGGTGGTCTTGCTTGACCTTCCTCAGCCCTGCAATCTCATATAGCCTGTACGTCCTGGAGTCTTTTACTTTACACTTGCCTCTGGTAATGTTTTGTACCTTATCTTTCTCTTAAATACACCCTTTAGTTTTAGCAGGTTCCTCACTCCTGACTTGCATGTTGCTCAGACTCTTGCCTCAACAGGAGCCATTGGCTTCTTAGATAATCATGAGATCAGAATGCTTTCACTCAAAATCAGATTCAGCTTCCAATGCAGAACGAAGAAAACCCCTTAAAAAATCCCCAAGCAACATACAGTGGCCAAGTAAGAAAAAGCAGAATTAGTAAACCTATTGGTTCCTCTTTACCCTCAGCAAAAGCCTCCAACAGCCAAAAATTCACTGAGCTGATAGACAGATCACACTTAATTTCCGAAAAAAAAAATAACCCAACCATCAAGGAGAGAGAAGTTTATGGAGGAGCTAGCATTCACATACATCCTTTCATGAGGAATATGTCTATTTAAGGACATCGGCTGAATTATGAAGTCTCTCACTGATGCGGGTATGAAACTTAGCACTGGTAACAAAAAACCCTGTGATTTTTATGTGGTTCAGCAGCATTTCCGCTTTGATTTCCCATTTGTTTGGTTGTTTTTCTGTTTGTTTTTTGAAGAGAGATTATTAATGCGGGACAGTTTCCTGATGAACTGTCACACCACTGGCATTGAGTGAGAAATGTAGATGTAGGAAGGACAATAGAGGTGGAAGCTCCTGCAACTGGGGCTTATTGTGAAAGAAATGTCAACAGAATCACAATTTCAGGCCTACGAAAAACATAATTGTATGTGATTAACAATATCCAGAGTAAATACATCTCACAAACCTACTTTAAGGCTGCTTTCTGCACTGCTGCTGATTTTTAAAAGTATGAATTTACAGGGTCAATAGCTAAAAGTGGACAGGGAGACAAAGTGGAGAACATCTCCACCAGCCTTTCTTTGCTATTCCCACAGTTAATTCCCATAGTCATAGGCAGAGATGTTATTGTTAATTTTCAGCCACCTGAAAATACCTCTCCAAACATGTGTTTTTAAGTGCTTGAGTATTCATTTGACCACTCAGGAAGAGGCAAATGAATACAGATTAAATTGAGAACTGGGTATTGTCCAAGGGTAAATGAATTTGGCAGAGAAGCAAAATGTTCACAGCGAAGGGTTCCATAATGACCCGTGAACAAGTAGGTATACTGGAAACACAGTAGAAATAGGCCTGTCCCTTTCAAAATACAACAATCTGTACTCTGTCCTTAAAGGCTGTTGATCACAAGAGAGCAGTTTTAAGGACTTTTTGGGCTTACAACTGAATTTCTAGTTTAGATATATAAAACAGGTCTTGGATTAAAACTGTAGTTTGACCTATACAAGTATAAATGCAAGTATAAATATATGTCAAAACATACTTGTTATAAACTGAAGAGAAGACACTGCTTGTCTTCTCATTTTAATATGTTTTAATATTAACTTGCAATAATGGACATAAAATTTCTGTTCTGTTCAAATCACCACCATTGTATAGTTTGCCAGGACAATCTCAGATACCACATCCAAATTTTAAGACAGAGAACAGCATCATCTACTTTGAACCATAACAAATATCTTAGAAAGATTAATATTTAAATCTAACAAATTGATTAGCTATTGATTGCGAGCAATCAGAGATACTAGCTTTCCAGATAGTATTGATGACAGGGAGGAAATCTCACACTGACATTCTGACACAGCTGCTCCTGGGAAATTACTTCCCTCGCTTCCACAAAACGGTCTTCACCCACCTGATAGGTCATTGGCATCACTAATCCCTACGGCCCAGAATTGTCACTTTTTATACCAGTCACAAAAATCTGAGCAATATGGAAAAGGAATGACCAAACTAAGTGATGCTGGTAAAATAATGAAATGAAAACATGAGCTTAGTTCCATGTGGGTGGATACATGTCGACCTCTGATATATCTACAACTCTGAGTGACAATCCAATGCCAAAGATTTATACGGCTCTGAAAGACCAACTGAAATAAACAAAAACTATGAAAGTTCTGGAATATCATATCTTCAGCAACTATTGATACAAATTGATACACTACAACTTTTAATATTATTTTAAATCTTTGTATTAATACGTTGTATTTTCTATTAAGGCAAAGTTGCATGACACATAACTAGTTTTGGATTTAAAAAAAGGCCATTATATCAAATGTTCTTTGGGATAGATAATGCATAATCAACCAAAAAACAAAACAAAACAAAACACAGATTTAGAAGGAATTCAGAAGTTCCATCTACACAAAAATAAGATGCCATTCAATTTTCGTGGCAACTGGTAATGTCACACCATGGTCAATTCAAGCAGAGAGGTTGTGCAGTCTCCAACCTTAGAGGTTTTCAAAACCAGCCTAGATGTAACCCTGAGCAAAACAGTCTGATTTCATAGTAGACCTCCAGATATCCCTTCCAACCTGAAGGTTATGATCATGGGAACTGCAGCAGCTATGACTGGTGAGCTGTTGCTTGTTGCCTTATATATGTGTTGATTTTTACTTTATACTACCACAAACCTTCTACATACATAATTCTAAGCTCAGTAAGAACCGTGCCAGAAGAGACATCTTTCTATACTAACAACATTCATTCTCTAGCACTTGCAATGGTGTTTTCATTTGTTCCATGTTAATTAATCCATATTCTGGATCCTGACTCCATGTGGGTTTGAGAGATGAGGGAATCGCACCATTTATCAAAGGCTAGGACTATGTTCTCAGATATTTGCACTTAATGCCTTAAAAGGAAGTTACTGCACAGACAAGACTGTCTAAAACTAGCCTGTCTTAAACCAGACAGCTAAAAATCCTTAGCAGTCTGCAAAACATATGAATGATAAATAATGTACTCTCGAGTATAGTGTTCATATAGTTTCTATTGTAACTGTAATTTTATATTTAATCGAAATGAAATCATCAACAAGCAGTATTTTGAGTGACTTTTAAAACAGCATGCCAACCATGTGTTTCAGCAACACTAGAAAAATGTTATTGAGTTCATAAAGGTATGCTATTTTTACATACATCTTATAGTAAAATGAAAATATGTAAGATTGACTTCCAAATGCTGCAAAAATTAAATCTAAAGATCTACTGCAACCTCTGTTTCACACTGAATTACTTCAGATAAATGAATTTTATAAAATTTGGCATTTAGCTTTGAGAAAGAAAACAAAAGAGGCAGAAAAACACAATTTTCTTAAAAGAAACAGAATAATATGGATAACTGTGACTTTTTAATGAATAGAATTGGTGTACCTGTTTCTTAGGGAAAATATAATTGCTTAAATTGTCTTTTATATTTACAACTACCTAACTACTTTACTTTGCTAAAAATAAAAGTCACAAAAATTACCTTGAATATCGAGCTAAATTTTAGAACCAACCTGCAAGTTGTAGAACCTTTAGCTATGTTCCATTTAACACATTTAATAGAGGTAAAAGCTCACAAGTGATGATATAAAGGATAATTTACGCTTGCAATGCATTTTTGTCCAATTAATAGATTGCCTGTGTGTTGCATATTTTGCATGACAAAAGAGCAGAATATTAAACTGCCATTCATAATGAAAATGCACTTTGCAAATTAAAAGTGCCGAAACAGAAATTTTTCACCCTGTTTAGGAAATAAACAGTCCTTAACCAATTAAACTGCATTGTAATAATTCTATGATTTATTGCAAGTTGTTTAACTTTCAAAATTCGGCTAACCCATATTAAGGTCACAATCCATCATGTCTTGCTTGGAAAGCCAGCAAATAATGGCTGTTGTATTAGCTGCTTTTGATGATAGTATGAAAGAAGTATTAGCACTTGTCAACAAAACTGCTTACAACATAACATTAGCATGCATGGGCTGCTGTACCTATTTATTATTCTGGCAGCTTCACACATATTGTTACAAGCTTATAAAACATTTTGTCGGGTGGAAACCGAATGTACACTGTTTGGTTTTCTGATAGACTGGCAGCATAAATGTCTGGGCTGACTTAGTTTAGTTTAAGTGTAAATAGAGACACAAATTCTTCAACCTGTTCTCTTATTGATACTGAAAAGTGCTGAATTATTCAGCATCCAACTCTTCTGTTTGTGTCTATCACAGTTATCAATTACCCATCAGTCTGCTTGTCAAAACAAAATGGATTAATCTGGCTGAAAACAAGTCAAATAAGTGGATACTATAACAGGGGTGCAGGGTTGCCAAACTGTCAAAGGGAAATCCAGGCAATGACATTTGTCGTCAAAAGTCGGATATCTGGCTTAAGTGAGCAAATGATTCCCCTTTACGAGCCAAGAATGCACTTAGCTTACCGTAAGTAAATTAGTCTGCCTACTTTGCCTACTAATGCATTAGCAACAGTGATAGAAGACACTGCAATTTTGTACTTATTGCTCATTTGCCTTTGTGATCCAATGTCTATAAGCTGGTTCTTGAGTATAAATACACACACAGTATTGTTCCATTTTTTTATAAATTAGAAGAGATCTACTTGGTGAATAAGTGAACTTCTTACAAGCATAGTTAGTTCTGTTAGTTCTGTTTAGTATATATCAACTGAAGAGGGAGTAAAACTCTAGGCAGCTGCTTTGTGCAAGCAACTCCACTTCTCTTAGGTCAAACCTCTGCTTTCTGTCCCTAACTTGAATATCTTACTTGGTAAACTCTTCAAGTTCATCTACAACTACTGCTAAAAGATACATGCAAGTGATTTCATTTATACTCTTAGGATAAAAAAATGAGAAATTTGGTTCCCAATTTGGAGTAGATCTGTTTAGCACAAACTGTGTCACATCTTGGATTCCTATCAGAGGTTTCTGCTTTACTTGCTTCTCTGCCTTTTTTTTTTTTTAATCTCCCTGCAACTGCTGGATCAGAAATCAGGAGCTAAATGTGGGCCAAATTTTTGTATTATTTAGTGCAATAAAAACTCTTATATTTTACATATTTCTCACTTATGATTTTGGAATAAGATTTTGGAATCTTATCCTCTAAACTATTTCAGCTCCTATGTACAAACATATATCTTTAGGCACCATGTTGTAGACTTCAAAATACAGGGGCGAAAAAGCAGCAAACTTTCTCTAGCAGATGCAAAATGACATTGAGAAAGCAGATTATTTATAAAATCTCAGACAAAATCTACTTTCTGTTAAACAGTTTGACAGACAGTCTATGCATTCCTACATCAATTATTGCAATTCCTTATAAGTTAAAATGTGGTCAAGAGTATTATAGGGTTAATAAAATAATTTATATTCTTTCAGTAAGAGTACACTTAATTTCCAAAAAAGACATAAATTAGCATGGGAATTTTGCAATCATTGCCCCAACATGGTTGGCCCACCACTGACCTCTCTGAATTTCTAAAAACAAACTGAAACGCTCTTTTCTTCATATAATTTCAGTGAAGCAGAGAATTTTACCTGGTGTATGTTAATCTTCCATTTTTTCATTTCTATTAAGCATGAACTGTATACAGCTGGCTCTGTTAACCACTTAATATTAAGCATCACGATTTATTGACAGACATTTAACAGTCAAGAAAAATTTGCACTGGATCTGCTAGTTATAAAAGTTATTCAGACTGTATAATTCAGCATCACTAGACATCTGCTCACTTCTTTGACTTTTAATAACTCTAAGACTGTACTGTCAGGATTGATAAAGAATATATATATTCTAATATATCTTGTTCTTTTTTCAGAGATATGCTCATTGTGATCACTGAATTTTTTGTGAAATTAGTGTCAAGTTCATGTCGAATGTAACTCTTGATCAGTTCTATGTGAAACAGTATAGAGAGTTCTCAGAAATTTTTCAGAAAGACCTTTCAGTTCCAACCAGGTAACATAATACAAACCTACCCATGACTTATTTCTTGACAGAACTGTTCTGTTCTCTAGCAAATTAAGGAATAATTTTTCCCTACTATTGGTGAGAGCAGCTACTATTATTATAAAAGAAGAAATTGGTTGCTTCATGTCAAAGGTTTTAAAAACTAGTGACAGAAATCAATCATTACAATGGAAAGAAAATGAAAGACTGCTACTCCACTTTGGATATGCCTGAGAATTAATTCACATTTGAAAAGTTTTTCTGTCTTGATTCTAGGAAATGGTACATTTGCTTGTTTGCTTAAATAGTTCTCAATTATGAATACTTGGGCCATCTGAATGCCTGAAATGTACCTATTTTTTCATTCAATTCACACTGAATTTCCAAGAGAACAAAAACAGGTGTTTTGTTACCATCTATGTTATGAAAAGATTGGGAAAATAATTATGCTAGCATTATACATGTATACTAACAGCAGCTAAGGTTAAATTGTAATAGTCCATCACAAAAGCATCACTTCTGGTTTTGGTCTAATTAGTTTTCCTATTTTAAACATCCTTCAATTCCAGTCTTAGTTTCCTTTTTCCCTATAGAAAGGCATATACCTTCTTTGGGTAAGAGAAGTCTTTTTTTTTTTATTGTTTTTCAGTTGATCACAATAGCAAATGCTGCTCATGAAATGTTAACTATCTAGATGTGCATACCAAGTAAGGAAAAGGCTACATCTATTCATTTTTTATGTTGCAATTTAGAAAAATTATCACTAAGGGGGTGCGTGTACAAAGTGGCAAGGGCAGATAGCGAGGTTCTTTCGGTGACAAGGACTTCCGGGTGACAGGGACACTGCAGCTTGCACTGGCCAATTGCCTGGCCGTGGAATCCAGGTTGGCCGTTAGTTGGATAGACAGAAAATAGTTGCATAAGGCAGTGAGATGTGACCAAGTCCCAGCTTCTTAGTGAAACCACATGAGAAGTAAATATACGCCACAGTGGTTGAGGGCAAACATGAGAGTACTCTAATATCTAATAAAACAGAATTGGTTCAATGGCTTCTTATAATGAGTGTGAAAATGTAAACTAAGATTGCACTTCATTGCAGTCACACAATTAAAAAGAACTACCTCAAATTTAAAACAGCTTGATATCAAGCATGTTATCAAGTAAATTTCAAACCTGACATCATCAGACTGTCCATTCAGATATTGCTAATTTATATTTTGACATTTTGAGTAAGCTCATACCAAAACAAAGAAGGACATTTGTGCTGTTTATCATGAAATTGCAGAGGAAGATTCTGAGCCTGAAAGATGAAATGAAACAGAAAACTGAGGTATTCCCAAAGCTATATGCAGAACAGAAAGGGCAAGGATGTTGCTAATGAACACTTTCAAAATACCCAGACAGAAACTTTTATTATCCATTTCTAAAAAAACTAAGCAAAATTCATTTGTGACAGATTATGTTATCTTGCTGCAGCTTTAATTTTTAGTTAAGATCTAGGTTCCCTAGAGAATTAAATTAATTATGTATAAAGCAGTGGTGTTAGATTTAAAAAAAATCTAAAATCCTGACAGTTCAAAAACTGAAAGATATTACAATGTATAGGCATTATTCTACTTCTTATTATTTTGCTATTAGATTACTTTACCTACTTGCTATTTACATCCCTACTACAAACCTAACAGACTAGGAAAGCACTGAAGTCATTTGTCTGCCCAAAATAACTGGTCCCCATCATTAATCTGCTTGTTTCAATATTGTAAAATGTCTTGCTTAAAGCTGCAGGTGAGCAGAGTTAGTATAACAACCAGCTTGAAAAACTAGCTTATTTTGAAAATATTTGTGGAATCACAAGGTCAGAAAACATTTGTGTGTTTTGTGCATGTTTTATAGTGGCCTTACGTGTTATTCTCAAGTTAATACCAAACATTAAAAAAAACAACTCACTTATACGAAGCAAAACGAAAAAGCATGTCCTAAAATGGTCCATGTGAATGGTGCTTTATCATAATTCAGTCTGGCAGTCATTTCTGCTAGATATTTGGACAGTTGCATTATTTTCTGAATTATCCATAAAGAGAGAATAATGAAGGGATTTCCCCCAAATACGAGGGCTTATGCCCTTTTCCATGCTGGAAACACTTTTCTCTCAGTCTTCAGAGTTCATTTGGAAATCAAGAACCCTTTCTCAGGTTTTTGGCATGTTATAAAGGATAAAGCCAAGGCTTTGGCTAAACAAATCACATTTATAACTGCAATAACATTGATACACACATACAAAGAAAATCACTTAAAAAAAAAATCAAACCAAATCACTAAGTTTTATCCCAAATCAAGATAGGCTTGTGGAAATGTTGGTAAGCAAAATTTCTCTTTCAATACAGGAAAAAAAATAATTTCAAAAACATTTTTAAAATTGCTTCAAAATGGAACTTTGGGGTTCTTTTCATTAGGAGCCCACACAGTATTTAACACTGGGGATTACACTGAGCCAGAGCCACAAGGCTCTGGAACCACATCTCAGTTAATGTCATTCTGAAGGTCTACACTCTCCTACTCATGCTTTTGACTTTAAATGTTTTATTTTGAGCTGCTTTCTTGGCCAAGAGTGAAAACAAATACCAACGCATCTAATTCTCACTAACTTTTTGAGAATGAAGTGTCTGTGATAACATCATCTTCATGAGTAACATGCTTTCAGAAAACACCTACGGGTATTCAGTAGTAGATCTGTCTACTTTTGATAACAGTGTTGCACTTAACATCATGGAAACATTCCAAGTTTGTCTCAAAATGTCACAAAGAGCTACTCAGAAAAAAAATATCACTGAAATGAACAGCAAGTTGAAAATTGCATTTGTTGATCAAAATTAAAAACACTGATAACAACCATCATTAATGCAAAGAGCTGACATGGAGCTTCATAGTTTCTGTTGAAAACATAATGGAAAAGGTTGTTTAAGCAACAGTTAAACCCTTCTCGAGAAAAAATATTTTTTCATTGAGATTTCTGTATTTTTAAGTGAAAATGGGAAAAAAAACCCCACTTCTTTTCATTATTTAGATTACATTCAAAGGTTTGATTTTAGGACAGTTTAGCAATAATCTAAGTTTATCTGAGCTGCTCCCACCTCTTAGAGAGCTGTGAATTGAATGTCTCTTATCTTCCATTTCCTAAGTGGGGCCTTTGTTTTTTTCCTCTACCCTCTCTTTGCGTTGGTCAAATGGAAGCCTGAAGTGTAATATTGCTCAAATGACCAAAATGAAATATTACTATTTGGGTCCCTCCAAAGATTCTCAATTGTTCTTAAAATGTTTCTAAAGGGATTTTTTTCCTAAACCTCCTATTTTTTTTGAAAAAAAAACAACAGTTTTAGTTGTTTAGTAGTTTAGTTTTCATTAAAAAATAAAATATCTATAAAATATCTAAAATATCCATACCGCCACAGATCTGCAAGATGCATGAGGACCCCTTAATTTTGATAAATCTATACTCTGGAAACTGATTCTTAATTGACTCTTCTTATTTTTGTTCTACAATTATCTCCAACCTCCTGCCTTAAAACTATGATATTTTAGAGAAAATAAAAAGCAATTCATACAAACATTACAGACTTCCATGGTTCTTCCAGATCCTTGCGGGAACATATGGAACTCAAAGCTGAAAAAAACAGATTTTTTAATTTCTCCAAGCTTCCATAAATGATATGAAAAATAGAAGTTTGTTCAGAATATATCAGTAAAGTCTTTTCTTGATACTGCCACCACATAATCATTCTCAATAGGCGGGCACATCAAGGAGTCAGAAAATCTTTTGCCCTACTTAAACTGTCCTTTTTTTTCTCATGCTCTTATGTTGACCAAAAAAAAAAAGTCAGATGGAATTTAATAATATAACATTCATAATTTTATATATTAAACTTAGTTTAAAAAATATACTTTACATAATGCATTATCGGATATATCTACCTCACTTTGATTCTTTTTCTGCATCTTAGCTTGTCCTTAGAAGGTAAAGGCAAGTAAACAGGAGCAAAATCCCCTCTTCTTCATCCAAGTTAAGGTAGAATCATGATGAAATGATTATAGAGCACTTAGTCGTATGTCAAGTAGATTTAAAAGAGCATAATTACCACTAAAAATGTTGTTATATCATGCTGAAATTTAGTAAGAAATACAAAGCCTCCAGAAGAATCTCAGCAAGGACAGCAACCCTAGCCTAAGTGCTGCCGGGACAATGCTGCTATCAGTGGCTAATTAAAATAGTGGAAAAACAGCTTATGTGGTATGTAAAAATACTCCTATAGGAACACTACTTTGGGATTAGAAAGGTAAATTAGTAAAATCATATATTGGAAATATACACAGTAAATTGACTGAATTGAAGAAACTATGAATTAAAATTTGAGAGAAAACAAAAACGGGTATGGAGAGGTCACTAGACTACCATCAGGAAAATTGCTAGGGAAGAGCAGTGTGCAAAGCTCCGGTCTCTGCATGTAATGTATCTTGAAAGATACAGGGAAGAGGAGTTTCTTTAGGAAATATTTTGTCAGACACAATTGAAAAAGGGAAGGCTAAATAGAAGACACAAAACCAAATGGATGGCTGTGTGTCAATCCCTTCCATAAAAGACTTCATCTGGTCCCACCTAATTAGAGAATGGCGCAAAGCTGCTTTTTATCCATCCAGTACGTGCCTATCTTATTAAAACATATGCATCTGAAGTAAAAAGCTTTGTATGCTTCCAAGATCTACCCTTCTTACTAGGACACTATGATCTTCAGGCTAATCATATGCTATCTATCTTTCCATTTACCTTTCCTTTTATGGTGAAAACAGAAGCTCTGAATATATTCTCTGTATATTAGTAGTTTACATATATGACATGCCTTAGATTATGTATTGTTTTTAGGTATAATACAAACTCTCTAACCTTGCATCACTCTTCTCCGAACTCCCACCATTCTGCCATATCCATTGGAGAGGGGTACCCACCATGGCACATACTATTCCAAGTGAGATGGGACTTCTGGGATAATACTTCCTTTTTTATATATATATATAACCACTCCTTTTTTGACATAACCTCATATTAACAGGAATTTTCATTCTTCTTCTAGATCAATACTGCTAATAATGTATAGAGGGAAAAAAATAGAGGGAAATATTTTGAATGCATCATATTTTTTTCCCTCTTTACTTTGCATTTCATCTGACACTGTATTTCCCATCCATTTAACTTGTCTGGTCCCTTTGGTGTTCTGATTCCTTCTCATACTTGATTAACTTGAGAAAAAGACAGAACAGACAAACCCCCAGATCCTCAAGAACAAACCAAAACCAGAGTCAAGCTAATCAACATGATGTAAACTTAAAACCTTGCTAAACAGCAAATTTATCTGAAAGCATTAGCAAAAACATCTTGTAATCAAAGGATCCTCTACATTCAGAGATACATCACCATAGATAATAAATGACTATCAATTCCTGTTAAAATGTAAACCGCAAAACACTTATTTTGTGACCATTGCAATGGTGCCTCACTTACAGACAGGCAAAACAGGACTAATCCCACTCTACTATAGCATTGCTGGGACTGGAACAAGTCACTACCAACACATCTACAGCAATCAACAGACTGAATCAGGAGAAGAAATGACGAAATTGCAAGTTACAATGTTTTGAGCAATCCTGTCTACTCAACATTATATTGAAGCTTCAAACCCCATTCAGTTGAAATTAAAAATATGATCGTCTGACTCAGAAAGACTCTATGTATCAGTATGTATATTTTAAAAAGCAACAGGGTCTTCATGGTGTCCACTTAATCAGCTGTATCCTGGCACTAGGTATCTTCTAAAAACTTAATTAAAATATAATGAAAAAGCACATACCGGGATATTTCCTGCTATAATTTCACAAGGTGTAATTCAGGTTATAATCTTCCTCACTGGACTAGAATGAACAATAATGCAGAATAAGATTAATCTCAGCTCTTTCTCTTTAAGAATTATGTAGTGCAACTGCTAAAAAAATTTGGAAGCTTTATTAGGGAACACACAGTTCTCTTCATACAGCAATAACTTTATATAAGTGAAAATTATTATCCACATTAGCTTTTATTAATTAAAAAAAAAAACTTAAATATATAATGGCAGTAAAGGCCACAGACCTGCTTCCTCCCAGCCAGTACAAAGAAACCTGGGTTTATTTGTGAATTAACTTATAGCCTGTTAAGCACGCAAGATCCTTCTCAATTTCAAAAACCACAACAGACCACTACAGTTTCAAACATTTTCCTTACAGTTGTTTCAGACTTTTATATTCTGACAGCTCCAATACTTTATTTAGACTAACTCTCTACCCATGGCTTCACAGGCCCACTTAATGCCTAGGATTAACAAAATAAACATAAACCTTAGCAGACCGAGTACGTTCAAAATATCGAAAGCGATACGCTGCGCAAGCTAAACGGGGGTGGATTTGCAATTTAAAACATAATTCATCATAATGAAAATGTAAAGCAGTAGTTCTGCTTTATTTGGTCTGGCAGGTTAGGGATCACTGTGAAGCTACACGGAAGCAACGCGGAGATTAATAATTTAATTTGGTTCAGGCCCGTGCAAGTGGGGCACAGCGCGCTTTTATTCCGTAACCAGCTGCTGACCCGAATACGGACGAACCAATTAGACATCTCTATTTAATTGTGGGGTGACCCACCGCAAACTCGCGAGGAATTTTCATTACAAACACAACTCGACGGCCTGAAAGAATCCCCGCTATCCCCCTGGCGGAGAGCGCCGGTTTGATAGACGCACACAAAGGAGCTCGGCAAACGGGAAAAAATCGCAAGATCATTTTAGGCTATGTGCTGCGAAAGAACATCTTAATATAATGAGCCTTTTTCGACATCCCTCAGCGCAGCGTCAGCCCTCTCAGATAACCCCACACAAAGCAAATACCGTTCGTCTGAAGTTACATTTGCTCCTTGTTATCACAACTTATGCCACTTAATTCATTATTCAACGAATTCACTTTCTTGTTTATTAGATGCAAGGTAGCCGCTCATCCCTAAAGGCCATGTATGCAAAAGACTGCTTGTAATCCTGTCACTTCAAACCTCTCCAGGCTCTTACATTGCTCCAGGAATTAGGAGGAAAGAAGCAAACAATTTAGATTTATTCACGCTGATATTAAACCTGGATATCATAAAGGAAATAAGAGAAACCTTTCGGAGCTAACTTAAAATCTATCGGCACAGACCTACAGAATAGGCTGTTGCCTGGATTTGTGAGAGCTCTCACATTCATTCCTGTAGTATGACAAACACCTCACTCTATACCTTACATCTTTAAAAACTCTGCTTGTATATAGGTATACATATACATATATAAATATTTGTTTCTCAAATTCATTGCTTCCATTGCAAGGTATCGCAGTGTCTTTCCTCAAATGCAGTTGATATGTTCAGCCTACCACTGCTACCAAAATCAGCCGCTCAAGAGCTGACTGCTTGTACTGAACATATTAAAATCACTAACCAAATGCCACACGTATCAAAATTTACACTGATTTAAACAGCCTTCACTATGTAATGGATGTAAAGGCACATTGCAGCTGATTTTGGTATCTCATCAAATGCATGTTCTCCAATGTTTTTAAATGGGAATTTTTCTAATAATTTATTAAAGATATTTAAGAGCATAAAGAGCTTCAACTCTTTTCACACTGCCATAACAATTGTCGAGATGTTTCAATTTTACTCTGTAACCTTATGCTGTTAGAATCATTAAAATGCAAATGAATTACTGAATTAAACACACTTTCAGTACACTCTTAGCACAATTAATATTGTATAAAATTATCTGCATAATTATACACACTAACGTTTATATAAGGCATTGTAAAAAGCTACAAATCAGAAACTGGATGTAAGACTGCTAAGTACTGTGGAACAGACTTCTACATATGAAAATGTAATTGGTAGTTTAATGTTAACACTCTGCTGGACTGCAAATACATTTGACATTTTAGTTATTAAAATGTTAAATAACTCTTCACTTATTTTTCTTAGTGATAGTACATCAATCTCAGGCACAATAATGCACTGTTCACAAAAGTTCATGGCAATTATTTTCTTGTTATTAATTTTAATGATTAATTTATAATTAGCAACCTAGGATTACATAAATAGGAAGGGCGACAAGAAACATCAAAAAATCCTTGCCAGTTATGCATCACAAAAAGAGAATGAATACCTCAGAATAGACCAGCCCTGCAAAAAGAGTCATTTACAGCTGGAGTGGTTACACTAAAAATTGCTTTTTAAAAACACTTTTCTAAGGTTGATATGGTATGGATGGTTGCTTTAAAAATACACATTTGTATCTTACTAATTATGCTTTTATTAGAAAATACATGTGCTACAACTATCACCTGAATAATTAACCCTTTCCTCTAGCAAGCAGAGGATGCCTTTTATTCAGTTAAATCGAGGGTAGCATAGAAATATTCTTCATAAAATATAAAGCAAAAATCAACAGTTTTCTATAAGTCATGAAATAATGTCACTGGCTAGGCTGTGTATATACATTTTCAAACAGTTGTGAGAAATTAGTAGTTAATAATAATGAAGGGAAACTTTTTGGTTAACTGAGTCCTAACTTTATCTTTTATTGTGCAATGTTTGCAATTTTGCACGTAGGAGATTTTAAAAGTCACCCAGTGATTTTTATAGTGCAACCGTATGCTAGATAAAGATATTTAAGCTGTCAGTATAAACTGCTTCTGTTTTCATTTTGCATTTAATTTCAATGCCAGACTCAAGGCATAAATTTTTCATCACCTGCAATGCTATGAATAAAAGATTAAAAAAAGAACTGAGAAGAAATTCTAACACATGCGGTGCATGCAGCACATTGTGCAGACACACTGTGCATAACTAGATGTTTAATTTCGATCACTTTTTCCTACGTCAGGAACACTATTATTTGGGTTCATACATCATGCAGTTAATTTCCAACATTTCAGCTCTGCAGAATTCAGATTTACCCAGCTCTGGACAAATAATCCATTCAACAGACTTGAAATCTGTAGTCAATACACATATTGGTAAATTCACAGGGAATTTTCTTAGCATTAAATAGAATATATCTCTTGACATCTAAGACTGTCAAGTTAAGTGCTATTAAAATATTTCAAGGCACACATTCTAGCTTTCCCTCGTGAACCAGCAAATGAATTAAACTCTTCCTAAGTTCAAAGAACCAAAAATTACTAAAAATTTCCAAGCTGATCTCAATTCCTCATTAAGGCTCACTTCGTATTTTAAGCCGAAGGATGTGATCAATCCCAAGAGGTAAAGTTATGGGACAGAATTTTTTATTTAGCACTTAAGAGTGTTTTTAGTAGTACCATGCATCTTCATTCTTATTCTATTAACACTCACGGGGCCTTGAGATGAAATTCTGTTTCTCTCTCTCTCCAGCAGCATCTGGAAAAATGTGTTGTAGAATACACCATTTTTAGCAGTAATACTGGCTTTATATTTATCAGAAGGTATCTGACATTCATAATTTGACTTTCACATAACAGTAAACTCTCAAATACACCACAAATTCAGCCCAACAAAAGGTAGCAATGTGCATACACTAAGCTCTCATTTTTGCACCACACATTGAAAAATTATTCATCTACGGAAAAAAAATTACTCTATACAATACTTGATCTCAAGCTAATCATTAGTCAATATGTTTCTTTAAAAGCTTGGAAAGTAAGTTTAAATAATAATTGGTAATGTTTTACCATTAAGTAACATCTGAAAGATCTGTTCAAGGCAATATGCTACTATTCCAGAGTCCAGCCTTCACAGACTGGACTGAGGACTTTCAATCAAAATTATAAACTTAATGACTGATAGATGGATAAATGGGATTTATGGCTCACAGGTAATGATAATAGGATATGAGTAGGTTGCCTGTTTGAACTATATTGTAGTTGCTAAAGATCATCACTGCTGAAGAACTTTTAAAGGGCCACACATAAGTTGTTGCCAAAAAAAAAAAAAAAGGGAAAAAAAGAAAAAAAACATTTAAAATGCTTTCAGTAAGAATTCAAGCAGATAAAGAAGGGGATAAGCCATAGCTTTATAATGGACCAAAGCATACTGGTCCATTGCATTGCATGACATTTGCACTCATCATACTCATTTCTAATCACTTTGTGCTTTTTCTAAGTAAGTAAGCTAAATGACTTCCATCGTTTCAAGCTGGCAACACCCAAGCCCAGAATTATGCATTCATTTGTAATGCAGCAAGAGCAATGGCAATGATGTGATTATTCGTAATTCATTTCATAGTTTCTGGCATCCGCTTTTGAAGACTTCAGCCTTGATTCAGCAAAGACCTTGGACGTGTACTTATATTTACTCTGTGCTGCAAGAGCCGAGTTTACTTTTAAGGAGACTTGGGCTCTATTCTAATTAAATTTAATAAATGACAGTCTAAGTCTACATTGACTTTACCATATCAGTTGGCCAAATGTGAAAATGTGCCCACCAACATGGGAGTTCAGCTTTTGTTATCACAATGTGTTAGCACACCATGTAGCACACATTTTGTATTACCAGTTATGCAGTTATGTTACAATATCCTCTTTACAATCTCCTTTTACAGTCTCTCGAAGTGTATTAGTAACCTGGGTATGGTAAGTATACATATAGGAGTACAAATACAGAACTACAAACACAGGAATGTTACATTTTCAAATAAACTCCCTTAAGAGTGTAGGATTTAAGGAATTAAGGTAAATGTGGAAACAAGTACAAGGGAATATGAGAATGTCACCTGTAAAACACATCAAAAATCCTTTCTAGTTCTTTACACCAAGATTTTAAACCAACCATAGTTTTAAATTAACTAGCAGCTACAAGGGTAATACATTATTTTGCATGTCACATCCTTAGAGAAACAACTTCAGCATATACTTTCGGATGATAGGTTCTATCCTAAAAATCACAGAAAAGACTGGAATTCAGAAATGGGAGGAGGAAAGGAAGGTATTGTAACAGGCTCCTGAAGAAGGATGTGAGAAAGAAGAAACTTGAAGAACAGGCTATTACACTCAAGGCATCTTCTATATCTGATCATTTCTCCATTACCCAGACAGATTTCTCAAAATGAGAAAGTGTATTGTGACTTTTACAGCCATATCTATAGATGAAGTCTATAGGATAATACCATATTTGGCCATTTTTAAACTGAATACACAGCCAATTGACTATATACAGACAAGATGCTCCTTCCCTAGTTTGAGCTACCAACACCACATTCAACATATGTAACCTGCTCATTTAAAACCAAAGGTATTGAGGCATTGATGAAGCTGCACCATGTGTTGTGTGCAGTTGGTCTTCTCTTGCTAATGATGTTGAGAAAATGAGTCCATGGTTCCCTCAGTGGTGATTCCATGGCCAAGGCAACATAGCTATCTTCCCTGGTTAACCACTATCCTGCACTTTAAACATTTTGAAATTGCTACAAACATCCTTGCTCTGTTGAATACATTCTTTTAAGTGTTGCTAACAATTTATTCCTGTGAACAAATAAAAATGGTAAGTACACTTCTCCCTTTTTACGAGAATGATGTATAACTTTCCTTCATTCTCTTGCTTGCCCAAGAAAGTTATTTCAATGCTGCTCAAACCGTATTTTCTAAATATGGAATTGGAAAAATTGGAAATTTTAGCCATCTTCTGAGCAGTATTTTAGATTAAAATATTACACATTTATCTGTTTTAAACTTCACACTGATATAGAATATCTGCTTTAAAATAATTACATATTATTTAGTTACAGAATAAGAACTGAATTCTAGAACTCCATAGCTTGATAAATCCATGGCCAGTGTTTTACTCTATTTATATATCAGCTAATCGTGATAATCATTCATTTATAGTGAAGATCTACTTTAAAGTTTCCAGGCTAAGTAGGATGAATTTAGCATCTAAATACTTTTCTCATTATGAAACAGAATCACAAGGCTCTCTCATTTGACATGAGCTCTTAAATCAACCTCATCAATTTTATGTTGCTCTTCAGTAGTTTCTACTCACCCTTAGCTCCAGTTCACATGACTTAAGTCCACAAGACTTATGACTTTTAAGTCCACCAGAATATTAGAGCAAAACAGTTCCATTTATAAAACTCCATTCCATCTTAGGTGCTAGTCAGCACCTAAGATCACTATACAGCGATAATTCTAATGCATTTTAATATATAATTAGTATTAATTCAACAATATAAAAGTGCAACATAAAGTTGATAAAAATCATTTTTCAGTATTCTGTGTCTGCTTGCCTACCCACAACTCAAAGATTTTCTTTCTTTCATAATACACTATAATATGGTTACAAGTGCATTGAAATTCATCTTGTTAGAATGGTAGTAATATATCCCACCAGGACTACTGTTCCTAGTAGCAATTTAAAATAATTATTGTGAGACTTGATGCTAGACATCAGGTTTGCAATAGAATTACAATGAGGGAAGTGTATTAGAGACAAAACATTGCTGGAAGAAAACTTCATAATGGCGCAATTTGGAACTAAGCCTCAATTTTACAGTAATAGATTCTCTTTATGATGGCACAAAGGAGTAAATGCACTTAGCAAATTTAAATCTATTATTAATCACACTTTGTGGATTGCAGTGCAAAAAGGAGAAAAGAAATTAGCTTTTTAAGTATGTTTCTTATATAAAACAAGTTCTACTATGAAGAACATTTTATAAAAATCTCCTTGTTACAGCTCAGAAATACAGCAAGTCTTCATGCTGAGGAGAATTATAGAGGATCAAAATCTTTCTAAAATAGTTCTGGAAGTTTTCATTTTTGGATTACTGAAGTCAGTGCACTCTACGCCATCAGAATACTTTTGCTTAGGGAAACAAAGTATCCAACAAGACAGAAAAGAAAAACTAAATCTATGTTCAGCCATGCCGGCTTACACTAATCACTCTTCCCAAATTGAGAGAGACATTTGTACCATCCTTCCTTGTATTACATCACAACTACATTAAAGCAAATTAAGTATATGGAGACTAGCTCACACACTTGCGGACCATTAGATGTTTTCAAAAAAGTATTTGACAGAAAATAATGACAAGTATCCCAAAATGTATCTTGGCAAGTTGTCACACAGCAGTGGAAAAAGACATTTCTTTCATCATCACTGTGATAAATAATGTGTAGTTTTTATAGCCTACATTGCACCTTTACGCCTACCTTAAAAATAACATATACATTTGGTCCATTTTTTATTTCATGAGTCACATTCTTAAGAAAAATAGATATATCATTACGTGAAACTGGCAGAAGTAGTTTTTCTTGCTATCACGGATCCTTTAAGAAAATGCAAGTCTGGCATGAACAGTCCAGATGAAAATAAAACTTCTAATTCAGGTATAAAGCAACATGTTACACCAAAACACTAGCATATGAAAGCAAACAGTCACTTTCAAAGTTGGTATTAAATGACAGAGCTAATTGGACATTTCTTTTACAGTTAATAAAATTGTATATACTAGCTTTGGGAAGTTTAAGTTCATATCAGGCTACTTTTTAACCTGATCATTTAAACTGCTTCTAAAATTACTGTTGGGTACAGTAAGTATCTTTAGACTTTAACTATTCCAATTCCACTGATTCCCAAAACACTGCTAGCCAGTATGCCCACACCACAGCCTGCATATAATAGAAAGATTACAAAGCTATTTTTAGATGAACTAACTTGGGTAGCAGAAGCTCTCTACTCTCAGCAGAACAAGCTTCATGTGGGCTAATTTACCTGGCTTCAGTGAGGAAAATTAGCCTGTGGGGAGCTTCAAACTGCTCAAGTTAGATGGTTTCTGGTACCTAAGGTACCTCATTTAAAATATCCCTATACTATTTTTTTTCTGGCTTGCAGTCTGTAACATAAACCTGCCTGCACTCAGCCAGTCTATGAGACTATATTGAGAAATGGTGCTAAGTCAGTGGTTTAACATGACTGAACACATAACACCCCATTCCTCCCCTATCATTTTCCCAGGGATGTTGCACACTCACTGAAGCAGAAGATCATAACACGGCCTGCAGAATACTACAGGCAATAACATCATGAACCAAAAGTTCAATTAGGCAAAATGGCTTTCTAAAAGAGAAAAGCTGAAGAGATGGCAGGCAAGTCCATTTTGTTCCTACCTCCGTCTGCAAAAGGAGATGTAAAGGAATGTGTTTTCCTCTAAAGGAAAATAATAGAAAATAGAGGAAATTTACCTGTCACCTAGAAAAGGTGATGTAGCTTTACCTGCTTTTATGATTATATGCCAAGTATTGAGATAGTTGATCCTAGCAGATTCAGCAACAATCTTCATTGTCATTTTTTAAAGGGTAAAATTTTGAACTTATGGGAAAAGAAGCTTGAAATGTATCTCTGAACAATCAAAAAACATCACATGAATGAAAGGAAAGAAAATTTCATAAGCTAACTTTATCTTTAGGTAACTTCATGTCTTTGTGGAGTCTTAGTCAAACCATGATTTTCTTGGATGCTGTTGGTTGTCACTATGTATTTTCAGAGTCTCAGTTCTTTTAAAACAGTCTACACGATGATATTTGGTGATCTTAGGTATTCCAAAATTGCTCTCCACTATCTTTTCCTTCTTAAGCTAAAGTATCAATGCAATATGATCATTTCCTTAGGAAAACAAAAGAAAAAATGCACAATTCCCTAAATATCAGTCACTCAGCATTCCTAAAGAAACAATTTCTTAAAAATGCACAAATAGTTAGAATATAGGAATTCATCACGATAATGACATAATAAATATCTGATATAACTTGCTGAAAAAGACTCAGTAAGAACTCTATGTTTCTATTATCCAGATTTCCAACAAAAATAATAAACTATAATCTTTGCCCAGTCCATACACACTCCTTAAATGAGTTCGCAGAATATGCAATAATAATACAGCTGTGAAATTACAAGGGTTATGATTACTAGATCAGAGTACAAGAAGGTCTGCAGTCTTGCAACAGTCTTCACACCATGAAAAACCCCAATCCCAAAGCACCCATAAAAAAAGAAATGCAGACTTGACCACAGCTGGCACATGATGTTTTAAAGTCAGTCTGTAGTTGAGGATTACACCCATGCTGTGTGTCACACTGACTCCATGAAGCATCTCTTCATCAAAGGCATCAAAGAATGGTATTTCTCACAGGTGCTCATTCTCTTCCTCTCTGAAATATTCAGCCTAATGATTATAGGTCACCAAATTAAAATACTTATTAAAGAGAAAATAAAAGCTTGTCAGTTGTTCAGGATAATTTTTGAGTTACATAATGATGCACTAAAGAACAGGAAAAATAATAACAAAAAAAAATTGTAGTAATTGTTCTCAAGATAGATGAAAATAATTCTGATAGTATGCAACTTTAAAGCCCAATATCACAACCTGAATAATACAGCAGAAAAATATTCCCACAGCATTTACCTGACCAAAATCTACTAAAACAAGAGTGTAGCATTAGGAGAGCTTCTCACACCAACTCAGCACCACCAGCGTAACCACTACCAGCGTACGCCTTTGGGAGACTGCTCTGAATTTATTTCTATTTTTTTGTCTTTTGAGATTTTATTGTCCTGAAAATATGCAAATAAGAATTATTTCTATTCATACAGTAATAATTCCAGGACAGAAGTAGTTTGCTCTACTATGTCCTACACACTAGGCACATGGACATCCAAAACATGTTAAAGGAAAAGTGTAAGTCTGGTTTAATAATTTATATAGGTTTAGCATATGTTGGTTCCACTTGAAATCTCCAATACTGGTTAAATGACAGCACAAATTTCTTTTTTCATAATTAAATAATCTTGGGGCAAGACCAAATTATGTGAAGCAGAGAACCCCGCAGAGCAATTTCTGCAGCAAATGTCAGAGGTATTAGACTCTGTATCACTTAGACAAAGGGTATAATACAGGCAGATTATTAACTTCTAATTGGACTAAGAGCAGGACTTTTTTTGTCTCGTATTACCACAGCTTCCAATTTTCAATGTAAAAGTGCATCTGTGTATTTCCCACAGCAATATGAACCACAGTATAAGAGAGGAGAGGTATCTCTGTCACCCCGAGTAAGGCTCCCACAAATGAAAAAGTCATAAGCATCTAATATAAGTTGTGAAATTAATATGGTTTTCAGATGAAATAAAGTTTGTTTAAAAAAAATTTGATACTTGCAAGCTTGCAATGAGGGAAGAGGTAGGATTGGTTTGCCCCTGAATGAACAGAAGTGAAGAATTTACTCCATGGAAAATTTACTGGCTACCTACCAATATTAGACTTCACTTCTGAAGTTAACAAAGAAAGTAGCCTGAAATATAAGTTCTTCTATGTCTGCGATTCAGTTCATTTTGCTGACCTAAGCATACAAATAAAAAGACATATAACGACCCTCACTGGCAATCAGTTTAAAACTTTAGAGGAAAAACAGTGGCCAGTTAACTATGAAGCTCAATATGAACTAATATATTAGTAAAATTCTAAATGTTAGAACAGTAGGCACTGAACAGATATATTTGATATAGAAATATGCAGGAAAAACAAACTAGACATGACTACAGTGCTTCAAGTTTTAAATGAATCACTACATACAGAGAAACAAGCTTCCCCTAAAATGAGACTGTCCTTCAAATTCTCACTTCCTATGAGGCAAGTGAACAAGTGGTGCTTGCTTTTGCTGAATACAGGTTCTTTGCCAAGGTGACTCACTAGTCTCTTCCCTTACATCAATTCTGAAAACCTTCTAAGATATTCCTGTCAGGCTTTCTTGAATCTCTTTAAAGTGAATCCATATAACTTGTTACTAACGGTAATTGTCATCTATTCAGCCCTTAATATATTTTTCTCCTAGTCTGATCTTCAGCAGTGTGATCTGCCTGCTCTTTTACACAGACTTTCCCACCCTTACTACATGACTCTCCTCTCCCAGGCTGTTCTGCTATTGAATGCTCTTCTCCTGTACCCTCTCTAATGACTCTGTAAGAGGTCTTGTCTCTTCACGTCTTCCCCTTCTTCCCTTTATACTCGTACCTCTAATGTAGAATTTATTTTTCTCCTCCTATCATTCCTCGCACTCACTCTTGATTCTGAAAAACCTTGTCGATCTTCTTTTCTCTTGCATCTTCTCTCCAATTGTCCCTTCACCAGCCACTCCTAAATGTCATGCTATTATCTTGGAAATTAGGTTAAATATTTTTCTACTCCCTAATGCTTTTATTAAGAAATCTCTTTCCATTTCCAATCCCACAGTTGTATCAGTAGTGTAATTGCTCAGCTTCACTACTTCAGCATCTTCAAAACTTACTGGTCTTTTGCTTTTTCTTCATCCAGAGTCTTACCTAACCCTGATATACCTCATTACTATCAACACCAAACCTTTCTTGTGCACATCCACTCCTGAAAGTACAAATTTCAGTACTCATATCGCCAGTTTCCATGTGCCGGTTGCCTGTACTGATCTTTGGTGCTACACAAAGGCTCCTTCCAAATTTCTGAGTTACTGGGTCTCTCAACCCTCAGAGTATATTCATTTTACGTTTCCTTCCATCTCTCAGGTTGTACTCAAAATGTTATCTTCTTCCTTTCAGCTACCTTTCAAGTCTTTTATTCACTTGCTATCAAAATACATATACATAACAAATCATTTCCATCTATTACCCCTTGGCCTAAACCCATTTTTTAACATGAAAGTATTTAATGTCTTCTAATAATAATTCGTAGGACATATTTTTGATTTTGACCATCAGTTCCAAGACTGGGGACAGTCATTTCAGTACCACTGTTCATCTCAGCTTGTATCCAGAAATCACTGCCTTATGTTTGCTACTCTAGGGATAGGAGCAGCAAAAGAAGTCAAATTTCTGGTGATTAAAACTGAGAAGAGGAAAGAGATGGTACTCTGAGGCATTATCTTCTGTACATCTAATTTTACAATTGTAGTTGTAAAATTTCAGAAGGATTCTAAGAATCCAGGTTAGTTGGGATACTGGCTCAGCCTACTTCCAGCAACTAAGTGCACTTGATCTTGAATCCAGCTGGCTGAAGAAATACAGCTTCTATAATGATTGAAATTCAAGACAAAAACTGGAAAAATGTAGGACTATATTATGACTGCCTGACCAGAATTGGTGACACTGCCTAAGACATGGAGAGCTGAGAGCAAGAATGCAACAGCAACGGAAGACTTGTACTAGTCTCTCACTCTGTGAATTGGAGAAATATCATATTGCGACCTGATGATAAGACTAAATTTGTAGACGTAGTCAGTGACTGATGGAACAGTCTGCTTAACAGCCCACGAGAGAGGAAACTTTTGACTTGATTTCGAGTAGAACACTGGACATAATTTAAAATGTTATTGTCAAAAATTCACTCTGTAACAATAGCTATAATGCACTTAAATTCAATATTCTTGCAGAAATGTTATTGTCAAAAATCCACTCTGTAACTGCAACTATAATGCATGTAAATTCAATATTCTTGCAGAAGCAGTGAACTTCCAAAATGCTGTGCAACTGTGCTTCATTTCAAAAATCTGCACTCAACTTTGACATTATCATTGTGCTACACATGAAAAGGAAAGCATCAAGGAGAGACAGTTAAGAGAGTTAAATTCTTGTAGACAGTGTAAAGACAAGGAACAGTAAGTTGGAGGCAAATATCAAATGGTCACTTCAGAGAACACACACGGCTAAAACAATTTAACATAACTAGACAGCAGGGAAAAAAGAGGTTATTAAAGTACGAAGATATTATTCAGAAAGTTGAAAATAAAGACTACTATAAAGTGTGGAAAGTTAGGTATAAAAACACAGTAAGTCAAGCAAAAAGAGAGTTTGTGCAAATACACAAAAAAGGCATAAAAAACTTACAGTAACATTCTTTTCAAACATATCAGGTGCAAGCAGTCTGCTTTACTATTCAAAGGGTAAGAAGATAATCAGTGTGCAAGTGTTACTATTTTTTTTTGGCTTTGCTTTTTTCTTTGCTTCTGCATTAACTGCGGAAAACTTGGACAAATTCCTACATCTGAATCTTCAAAATGGCCTCAGCTGAAAACTCTATCTCAACTTGAATGCTGGTCAGTGCAGCCCTTGTAAAGGGAAGTCATATGTGACAAAGTAATCAAGAGTCAGGTTTATAAAGGAGACTTGTTTAATATAGTCTGTTTGGATATTTAAAAGCTTCTGAAAAAGTCCTTCACCAAGCCTTTTAAAGAAACTAAACAGTCGCAGCAAAAATGGAAGGGTCATGACATGGATAAAATTTGGTTAAAACATAGGAAACAGAGGTGGGACTAAATAGCCAGGTTGCACAGTGCTTGTCAGAGGAATTCCACAGAGATTTGAGTTGCTTAACTTATTTATACACGATAAACAAAGGGTGAGTGAAGGAACATGAGGTGGCACAGTTTGCCGATGACACTAAGTAACTCCAAATGGCAAAGTGAGGAACTGCTGGTGAAAGAGACTGAAAGGCACCACATGACACTGGCATTAAGATGGCAGATGAAACTCAGCAGAGACAAATGCAAAGTGATGTAACTCAACCCTAACTTTACCTATAAAAGTGAGAGGCTCTGAGCTGATTATTACCATCCACATATAAGATGTTGAGATATCTTGGGATATTAAGCATGCAGATTTAACAGGAAAATAGTGAAGAGCATTAGACTGTGGAATGAATATAGATCCAAGGCTTGTTCACATTTTAAATACTGTATGCTTTTCTGGTTCCTCCATCCTCCTCCTCAAAACATAAAGCAACACAAAAAAGAACAGAGTAAGGTAGAAAAATGGGCAGGATTGCTTGATTACTTCAGTCTGGTAAAGAGCTGGAAGAGCAGGCTCTGCCAGAAGTCCACAAATCTTAGAATAGTGTGGACTTGATGAAAAGAAATCTACTTAGCACTATTGCTTCCAACACAGGAGCTGGTGGGCATAAAATGTAGAGAACAGGGTAAGGTTAAAAGCAATCAAAAAGGGGTGCTTTTCCACAAAATGTGTAACTAAGTTACAGAACACTATGGCTGCTAGAAGCCTACAAGGATTTAAGTTCATGGACAAGTTCGGGGATGAGAAATCTGTCACCAGGTGTGAAATATAAAGATACTTGCTGTGGTTAACAGAGTCTATGAGCTGTTGAAGACAAGAGAGTACTCTGAGAAACATCACTTTATCTGTAGGCTCCTCTGTAAGCATCCACTTCTGCTTGCTGTGAGATGGGAAATTTGGCCAGATGACTTCTGGTGCGTCAGCCTTGTCATTCTTATATTCTTAGGAACTTTTTCACAGTACTTCTGCACTGCTAAGCTCTAAGGAGAAGGACCAAAGGTGCTGTGGAAAGCTTTGCTGGTCCTGCTTTTAGACAGCAGCTCAGAGAAAGCCTAAAGCTCTGAAGAGTGGCCTTGGAAAAGCACCCGAAAACCAAACAACTCTCTATGTAAAAAAGGGCAAAGCTGAAAAAAGGAAACATCACTAAATTCATTACACAGTATTCAGGAGGGCGTATCTTCTTTATAATAATACAGAGAAGTATTTGTACCATCTACCTTGACTACTTTAGACACCTAATTTAGAATGAGTCAGAATATCTAAAATTAGTAGGTACCCCCCATAAAAAGGGGCAGAAGTGTTTCCAGGTGGACCTAAATTAAATGCATAAAGACAGAATCCATAATCCTCTAGTGTTACTTCTACTCTACCTACTATTTGCTACTTATAATTTTGGTCAGAGAGGAGAAAAAAAAAAGTAATGCTCCCCACATACATACCTTCTCAATTATTAAGAAATACAATTCTTACAATCAAGTATTGGCATTTTTAATGCCTTCTGTTGACATTTACATTACAAATCTCTCTTAAGGCTAAAGCAATTCTGACAATGGCATTTTATGAGAGAAGTAAATTACACCTTTGTAATTCTTTCACTTTCAACATATTTCCTAATAAGCAAACTAAATTCACAAAGTACTTAAAACATCAGCTTAAAGAGAATCTTTATGTAAAGAAATAAAATCCAAAAGGCACTTTTTTTCAGTAACTTCACAAATAGAATAATCCTTTATGTTGTTCTGAAGCACATCAATAGCATCATTTACATGACATGTATCACATGAAATTATAAAAACGATGCTCTACTTGGCATCTGCCACAATTTTAGCTTAAAACAAAGTGCAGCTTCTCCCCCATAGCATCCTGATTAAACAAATTAACTGTGGCGCTGCCTGCAAATGTACACACCAGAGTGTAAAAAATGAACAGATACAATGGCCAAGTCTGTATTTAATTTTAATTAAATTTCATTCTGTAGCTCAATTAATCCACATCTCCAAATGTCAGCAGGACTTAGGCAAATGGAATGACATCTGCTGCACTGCACAGTGACTATAAAACCTTCACTGCAGGCTAGAACTCTGGAAATGTACCAGAAAGAATGAAATGTTCTTATTAAATACGCATCAACGTATAGAACTCTAATGTCAGCCCGACACATAGGAAAGAAACTCGAAAGGCAGCTAGGCTAAGGCTCCTTTCTTTCAAAACTCTGGCTATTACAGAATATTGTGATGTACATAGATTATGATTTACTATATTCACAATGTATTTTTTTCAAGTGACCGATATGACCTCGTGTCATATAATAGGTGTGACAAACATTTCAGATCAGAACATTCCATTGGAATTATTTATTATAAATATGTATTTGCATACCAGTGGCATCCAGAAGGCCCTGCTCATGTTTCAGAGCTGTAGGAGCACATTTATTTCTGTCACAG
This sequence comes from Tinamus guttatus, assembly GCF_059628265.1. NCBI lineage: Eukaryota > Metazoa > Chordata > Aves > Tinamiformes > Tinamidae > Tinamus > Tinamus guttatus. The sequence goes on from NW_028289051.1 coordinate 85,957, forward strand.
AGGACTCGATGCACACTTTTAAAAGCATTAAGGTATTTCAGTGGTAATCTGACATCTAAATATACTTACCATGCCAGCCACATGACAGGTGAATTAGAACAGGAGTTAAAGAATTTGAGCAAGGGAAAAAGATGACACTAACAGTGAAAGCAAGTTCACAGACTTTTTGAATCACATGATCCTACTGACACTTGCTATTCTTTCTTTTTTATTTTATTTTTTATTCTAAAAGAATGGTCTCGTCTATGCTGTCACTTTTGGTTGACTTTTATTACAAGTGACAGACAAAGAAGGTACGGATGAGGGAGTTGGGGAGAAGGTCTGCATATCTCAGTATAGAGAGAGTTTCCTGTAATAATGTCTGTGAAGCAAACAAGCAATTTTTAATAAAACATACTATCCATTTTAATAGAACTTACATAAAATAAATAATCAAAGCAAAAAAAAAAAAAAGAATTGAAAAAGCCTTCATGTACCTCACTGTACTTTTTGCACGACAATGTATTGTCTCCATTTTCCAACCTTATGGGATGACTAGTCTGTATCTGTAACACTTTGCTGACTTGGAAGTTGCTTGCTCATTTCCACTGCCTATGTGATGAACAGAAGTGCTTTGATTTATTAAAGAACAACTACATGTTGTTACATGATTTCATGTAAACTGTTATATGGCATACAGCTGAGTCCAACAAAAGTAGGAATTTCTAGGGAGAGCCTAGCAGAACAAGCCCAAGAAAGGATCTCACTCACATCAATTTGACAGGTAAAGAGAGGCACCTTGTTCCATGACTGCCAATTCTGTAGGTTTTTTCCCACTCTGACGTTCCTAATGTACTCAAGTCCTTCCTATCTCTAGCATTAACATTTTTCTACACCTCTTTTTCAAATTTTCAGAGTATTGTCTGCCCCTCTCTCCCTCTTTTGGGGGCTTTCTGTTCATCTTTTGACATCTTGCCTTCTAATGCTATCTTAAACCAACTCTTTTCAAAGTTCTAATTCAACACTGATGCAGTCACTTTGGAAATTATGTCAATGCTCTGAAAAATCATTCAATTTCCATGAATTCAAACAAAAAAATCATCTATAATTTAATAGGTAATTTTCTAAAAATTTTTTCATATTGCGGAAGTAGGGAGGATTAATGAAAACGAAGGAAAAAAACGGTAATAAAAAGACAAAAGTTTACCTAAAAACAGCTAACACCAAAAATAACATAATGAAGCAAATGACACAAACTCATGTGAATTTATTATTTTGAAACAACACTCTAAAATACAATATCAACACTAACCACATCATTGATAATATTAATGTAGCTTTCTCCGAAATCACACATACACACACACAAAGAAATGGTCAGCTACGCTATAGTTTCAGATTTCCAACCAATAATGGAACATAACTCAGTATTAAGTCACCATCACAACAGATCACAGCTAGCAAATAACCACAGAAATCACAGACCAAGTTTCTGTTGCACCTTCCTTCCTGTTGAGGTTGGAAGGGACCTCTAGAGATCATCTAGTCCAACCCCCGCCTCTCACATGGAGGTGTAACTTCCTGTGATTCAACTTGTACCCATTATCCCTTGTCCTAATAAGAAGAACCTGATTTATTTTTACTTCGAAAATATTTTAAAAATTCAACAGTGTATACCCATTTATATGTTTGTAACTTGTGCATCTAATAGTGTGTATTTATGACTATTTTTAAGAAAAGAAACTGAAAGAAGACTGGATCATTTTTAAGTAGAAGCAGAAGATGCAGGAAACATTTTACATTCGTAAACAGAACAACTGTTCTTTTCTGTCTGACTGTTCAAAAAATACGTGCCTTTAGGTAATTACTTTGAAAAGAAGAAAAAATCTGTTTCAGAACAGAAAATAACTCACATTCTCTGCAGAACATTCTTCGCAGCTCTGCTACCTTAGCCTAGCCTGAGATGCCTTAACCTCAGAGTTCCCAGTTCCACCCCAATGAATTCCAGGTATCTCAGTCCCTTAAATATCTACATATTAACCCATATCTATGTTCAAAATCTTCCTTATGTATAAATAGAATGCTCAGGAATACAGATTTTTGGAGCTTCCTACACTTCCAAACTGTGCTCAAAATAGGAGCATTACTGCAATGACAGCAAAGACAGTTCCAATGAAACTCTTTCTTTCTTTCTTTTTTTTTCTTCCTTCCTTCCTTCCTTCCTTCCTTCCTTCCTTCCTTCCTTCCTTCCTTCCTTCCTTCCTTCCTTCCTTCCTTCCTTCCTTCCTTCCTTCCTTCCTTCCTTCCTTCCTTCCTTCCTTCCTTCCTTCCTTCCTTCCTTCCTTCCTTCCTTCCTTCCTTCCTTCCTTCCTTCCTTCCTTCCTTCCTTTCCTTCCTTTCTTTCCTTCCTTTCTTTCCTTCCTTTCTTTCCTTCCTTCCTTCGGTCACTATCCTACACAAAACATAAACATTTTTCAGTCATTCAGCCTCTTCTCTGACTGTCAACAAGACTGATGGTTAGTGTGCTTCCAATATACACTTCAGATATATGCCTAGCCCTTCTCTTATCTGCAAGGTATCAAACTTGCAGAAAAACCTGGATGATATACCTCTACATAGCTTCAGTCACAGGCAGACAGGAGAGAATAAGCTATTAAAAGGTGTAAGAGTTGCAATGTCTCTTCGAGCTAATACTCCCAAAGCTTCCACTTTTGATATCTAGAAAGCTGCTCCACCACATCCCCTGCTGTTGTTGTCACTGTAAAATTTCAGGTAATGAGGTAAGGGGCACACTTGGGTTCTTTGTATGCCAAGAGGAGGAAAATTAATTTTAATGCTAAAAAGATGGCAGTACTGGTACAGATGGTCACTAAACACTATCAGCAGTTCTATGGTACTGGACGGGGAATCCTGTTACAAACAAAAACTCAGAACATGAACTTCTATCCCATTTGTACTTTGAGATACAGCAGAAGTGGTATAGGAAAAATAAAATATAAATGAAAGCAAGATTCTTCTTGCTGATAACTACAATAAACATAATTGCTCAAGGGAAAAAAAGGATATAATAAAACTGTTTCGAGAAATAAGCATGGTAGAAGATTTTCAAGTAAGTTTTCTGTTCATAGATTTTGAGAGAAGATCTGATTTGCAAGTAATGTTTGCACTGATTTGTAATGTTGGCATGTAATTGTTTTTTGTATATTCATTAACTGATGTGTAGCGACACAATGCTGCCTTAAAGAAAGCTACTAAAGTGGGCAATAAAACTTGGAGGCAAATGTGTTCCTCTTCCTGATCTTTCTTTTCAACTTTATATTTTTAATGACAGAACAGAAAGACGGTGATTGTGGATCTAGGTACTTATTTATCTTTTGTCAATATTTTCCTTGCTTCGTTACTTTCTGAAGTTTTATCTTTTCAATAATAATAACAAAAAACCTATTTAAGGTTACTTTGATTGCAATACACTTCTCTAGTGAATTTAGTAATAAAGTTATATCTTGCTAAATTTATATACGTACATTATTATTTTTATTCATTGAGTGGACACTTTTCCGTCTAGCTCTGAAAATTCTCTTATGTTTTGAAAAAACTATTGCAACTATTAAAAACCTCCAAAAAGACTAATATATAAACTAATCAACTAAAGCTTCAAAACAAAAATACTAAGAACACAAAGATCTTTTCAAAACTCTGCTGCTATCAGTTACTTCTAATGCTGCAAAATATATATCAAAATGAGGTCTTTATAAAATAACTTCTCTTTAGTATATTTTTCATATTATTTAGTATATTTTTCCATTATTTTCCAGATAATTATTAATATTAACATTTGTGGACTGGTTAGAAATGAGCTACTTTCACAGTCTAAACATTCTGCATTAACGACCTTTTATTTGCCTCTTGTCTTGTTTTGAAGTTACTAGTAGCATGAATAATATAACTGTAGTGTCCAAAGCTTGGTAGGAAAGAGGTGTCACCTGCATTCTTTCTGAATGACAACAACAACAAAAAAAGCTGGAAAAAAAGATCTGTATTTCTATATTTTAATATACACTCTGAAATCGGTATTATCTTCTGTCCTCTCCAAATACACACCCATCAATTCAGCCAACTTTTGGGGGAGTAGCCAAGTTTATGAAATTCCTAGTGGGCTACAATGCCCCCATATAATACTTACAATTCTATAAACTAAGTTTCCTAAAACAGAAAATGATCTCGGACTGCAAAATAATAATGCATTTGAGAACATGATGGAAGGGCACCTTCAGCCCAAAGAGCAAAGACACATACCAAATTCACCAGATCTCACAGCAGAATGGGGAGGAACCTATAGGGACACACAGTGTTTCACATGAGACACTGAGTCAAAAAAGCCCCAAGCAAAACATACTGAGAAAAAAAAAACTCCACCAAGAATCATTCCTGCATTGGCAAAGATGTAGCAGATTTTTACCAACAGACATTTTCAGTTGCATTTCATTTCAAAGTCATAAATAAATGTTTCATAAATGTGATCAGGTGCTATTTATGCTACATTACCCTGAGTTTGTGAACAAGCCTTCTTATTACAGTTATATTGATGCTGTTTTCTTCCTTGTCTACTGGCAAACAGCAGTTCTGTAAAGTTTTTCAACTCTGCAGGCACAAAAGCTTATCCGTGTTTTAAAGCAGAATCACATTTTTCAGTTGCCCAGTCTCCATACCATGCTCCTAAACTAGTTCACAGAACGTGCTAATTTTGCTCTTTTCCCCTTGTTCAAAAATAACTTTTTAGTTTCCAAGAACATCAGATTGTATTGAATTCACACAGCCAACACAGTTCAACATCAACACTTCTGCTCACTGGATAACACAGGTAACTTTCATGACTGCTGATGTACATTAAATACGTGTGTGCAGGAGAGGAAGAACTTAAATATACTTTAAAGTTACAAAAAAGCAAATCGAGACTCCTCTATGATGTCTAAATAGCAAAAAGCGAGGGAAAATGTACCCAATAAAGTCGTCACAAGGACCCTTGATATGAGGGATATAATTGGTACATGAAGAATGAAGTCATGCAAAAAATGAAAGTCTTAAACTTTGGGTTGTCTGGATGACTTTTACCAGTGCTTCTCAGATATAATTTCTGCTATTGATTTTGAGTCTTACGTTCTGTTTTTAAGCAATCTTCTTATTTTTACATCTACCTAATTTTACAGGCAGTATCTCCTGTGGGTTCTGAAACACACAGTTATCCATTTTTACTCTCGGTAAATCACTGCGCAACTTATCCCTATAAATAAATGTGAAGATGTTAATGTTCTTGTGCCATATAGCTTTTTTTTTTCCACCAGAAACTACTTATTCATACCTAATATAGTGTAACAATGTTAAATAGACTCACTATCTAGGCCACTAAAAGAAATTAACTGTACAGAACTCAAACTGTAAGGGATAAAAATAAGGTATAAAACATCTTAAAAGCGAGACTAAAGAAAAGACAGTATGATTCCATTAGCATTTTTGGAGTGATGTCACACACATTTAACCCAATTATTTCCTTTAACATATTAGAGCTATATGTACAAAGAAACTTTTCTCTATGAAGGAAATTGAAGATTGAAAATTGAAGAAAAGATTAAAACAGTTGGATAACTGTAGAACCTAAGAAGAATATGATTTATACGGAATAAGCAGGTTTTGTACAAAAGATAGCACTTGTCCTCATCCCTAGCTGGCAGAACGAAAAAAGATTTCAGAGATGAATTGACCAAAAATACTTCTTTAGTAATCAACATTATGAATATGCTTTTAGTTCTGGGAAAGACAATTACTTGAACACTTTAGACTATGACAGTGTTATCATTTTTATCTCTTGAGAGAAAAACATAGTACTATGAATCTTTCTACTAACAACAACAAAGATAACCAGAACACTGGATGCAATTAAATTCAAATGAATAAGTCATCAATATGCTTCCTTTGGTGTGTTAGATGTACTATGGGGCATCCAAAGGCTCTTTTACATCAAAAAAGCAGGACTTGCTCAAATAAGGACTTACCTTATTAAGGTCTTACTAAAACTACCATAAAATCTTCCCAAGTTAACATCAATAATGAACATTTATGTATCCTATGCTACTAATATGTCAAAATGCTCGCTTCATAATAGCTGAAATAGCTTATCTTTCTTAAAAAATATACACTTTTACACCACTAAAAAGAAAGTATATACAGACTCCCTAAGAACTCTTTTAGATTTCTAACTATTTGTGGTATTACAATTTTTTAAATTATCAAAGCAAACAAATTCTTCTCAACATTCTCAACAATTGTTCTTCTCAACAAATAAGAATAATCATGGCCTATGAAGAGGAAATTGAACTGAAGTTGAACTGAAGAACAAAAATATACTAAAATCATATAAACAATGTGAAGAAAAAATGGCTCTGACATCATTAACTGTATCAACATGAAAATTGTATCAATTTTATCAAGGATATATTAATTGTGAACATGTAGGTTAAAATAGCAAAACAAAATTAAATAGTTAAATGATTTTCCAACTTTGCTTATATTATTAACAGAACGTTAGAACACCTTTGAACACCGTATTTTATAGAACACATTTAAATGTCTGAGGTATAAAGGTTATTACTCATTTATACCTTATTAGATGCGTCTCTTTCTTCCGTAACACTGTTCATCTGGCCTACACTTCATGCTCAAGTCATGCAGATTGGAGCTGACTCTCAATTACACAAAGTCTTTCTCCAAAGATGACAGTCCAAATACAGTAGAGATAAAATACATCAAGGTTTAAAATAGGTCCGTTCAGCCCCACTGCCGCTTCATCATGAAATGATATAATTCACTGATACCTCTGCCTAGCCTAACATATGTTCTATTCACAGCCTGCGTCACTCTTCATTTGTAATTATTTCCCTTTTTCTCCCCCCACATCTTGTAATACTTTGCTTGGTTGAAGATAAATACAGAAAGGAAAAAAGAGTATTATCATATGATGACCTGTTCCAGAATGTTAAGTCCCTGTCAAGGTTTGATTTTAACATGGGGTGTTGATGACACTACATCAATTCAGGCATCATGTCCAGAATTAGACTATATTAATTATCACTTGAGTGCAGTATGCATGAAAGTGCTGTTTCATTGACTAAAAAGATTTGACGGAATAAAAATCCATTTCTCATCTGGTTGCTTATGGATAGAGACATTCTTTTCTCTTTGCTGGAGATTGTTCTTTATTAAATATGATATTTATAAGATTGAATAGACTGTCTCATTCAACAACAGATATGAATATTTTTAAACAAAGAATATTAAAACCATTCTCTTGCTGACAACTGTTTAACAATGTATCAAAGTTCATAATTTAGATATTACACAGCACAACATAAAAAGACTATATACGTGTGCATATATGAGTGTCATAAAAAAGGTATTTAAGAATGAAAATGATTAAGAATTTAAATTTTTTATTTAAATTTAAAGATATATGGCCAAAAATATCCATAATTTCATTTCCATTTAATAAAGAAGTGTGTTTTAATGTACAAATAATTACACAATTGATTTTTCATTTAATTCAAAATAAATTTGAAGTTGAAGTACTCTGAAAAAAATAGTCAATGAAATCTAAGATACCCATAAAATTTCTATTTTATAGTCCTTAATAACTAATCCATGAATTAGCTGCTGAGTAGCTGAAAGGAGATTAAAATCTCTCTAATGAAATTTAAATATCTTCAGAGATAAGTAAAAGAGCCTATGGCAATATAATTGCTCTACAAAAAAAATCTATTTAAATAAATAAAATTTTAAAATTTCTTCTTTTGAATAATCATACAAAAAATAGAATGAAAACTGGAAGTTTCTATATTAGATATTTGCTGTGTAGTATATTTGCATCGCCATACTGAAGTGTCATGAAACATAACCATATTAAGGTCATCTCTCAGATGATCCTCATGGTACCCAAACCTTCTCTAATGCTGTAGAGGTTCTTTTACCCTCTTTTAAAAATAATCTTTAAAAAATACGTTATACAATTATAATGCTAAGGGAAAGAGAGAAATTAGTTTTTGGACTGGTTTGGAAGTTTGGGTAGACCTTCCCATTAAAAACATGCAAAAATATTAAAACTACAAATAATAAATTCCCAACATTTTAAAACTTTCTTAATCACATGCCTTAGTAAGAAATAAATTTCAATAAAAAGATATGTTTCAATAAAGGGATAAACTAGAAGATGCTGAAGATGATGCCTTAAGAAGATAGCAGAAAAGGAAAAGATTCAAGGTCATTCCATCCACTTGCAGATAACAGAGAACATTGCCACAGTAGAAGATAAAGCGGGTTTTTGGCTTGCAAATCAGGTAAATTTTATGGAGAATATTAGGCTTTGAACAGTGAACCCTGTGGGATGAACAGGAAATGTTTTTCCCTATCTGGTAGGAAAGGAGAATCACCTCATTTTACAGTCTTCTCCTTTTTAATATTCAACATTCTTTCCAGGTCACAAATAACAGCACGCAAGAATTCTCCATTTATTCTCCTTTAATACACCTTGAGCAGATCTTGCCTTCCGCCAGTCCTCCCTTCATCAGGCCACAGAAGAACATCTCTCACTTCTCTCACTCGCTCTGCCTGAGGATTTCATTCTGTATCTGAGTACGCCAAGCGTGCCTAAGCTTGGTAACAGCTGTTGCAAGAACAAGGGATACCTAATGATTTAAAGAATTACTAGAGCTGAGAGTTTCAATCTTCCTTTCATCCACCAACTTCCAGGAAAAATCAAAAAATAAAACCTGTAAACTTTTAGGGCAATGTTTTCATACTTTTGAATGCCAGAAACAAGTCAGGATTGCCTTCCCCTACAGGGAAGCATGACGTGAGGAAGCAGTGGATAACCAAGATTGTGCTGGCTCTGCCTTCTCCTTTCTTGTGAGCCCTGGTGCAAAATTCATTGCTTCCAGCTGTAGTAGCAGGGTGAATCAACTAGTCATCTCTCTTCTTCCTTTCCGCCTCTTACTCAATTTGCGTAGGCATACCAAATTCTTTGAGTCTAATGCCCAAAGAGTCTTGCAGTCTTTACTTGTTAAAAACCAACTGCTTGATCCTTGCTTTTGAATGGTATCAACAGAAGAGTGTGATGTGAATGAATGACACCATTCATCCAAAGCAAGAAGTGGAGAGTTTGATGCACAAAAAATGAGATGATTGACAACAGAAGATTGCATAGGTTATGTAAAATCAGGACTGCGACAAGGCGGCTATGAATGAAAGGAACCCATTCTGAATGGATGACTCACCACACCTACACCCTTCAGTGAGGTGCTTGCAGATAGCTTAGAAGCAGCTTAAGTAAAACATCATTATGCCAACGGTTAAACTCCACCAAATCCTACAAAATTACGGAGTTTGTTTTAATATTTAAAAAAAAATGTTATTATGGACATTATTTTAAAATCCTTTTCCTGATTAAATGCCAACTGCAATCTGCAACCTCACAAAAATTGTCAATAGAGCTCCATGATTATTTGGATGACTCAGTGATCAAATTAAATCACATTATCTTTGATCTTTTGGTTACAGTGATGTAATCAAGAAACTTTTGATCTTGGAGTAACATCTCTTAGCTTGCAGCTGTCTCTTATGAATTTTTGCTATATACCCATCTTTGTATGTATAACATAGTCAGTGCTTCCTGCTGAGAAGTATCACATTTTTTGTCTTTCCTGAAGTAAAAGAGGCAAGCTATACAACAAATAGCTCTGTAGAGGCCAGGGCAAGTAGATAATATGCTTTAGGGATAAGAAACAAAAGTAAACACTAGTCAAAACAGTTTGAGAGAAAATATTCTAACTGTTTCAAAATGTCTGAACATAATAAAACTAAAGCCACAGAAACTTAGTGGGAGAAAAAAGGATCAATTGAAGAAAATCAGTCCGGGAAGAGAGAAGACAGTTTACAATTCATTCTTACACAAACTCTCATTAGAAATGAGCCTGAACCAGAGAACTACCCATATCAGAATGTTAGAGGCACATATAATCTAGATTAACATCTGAAGTGCATGGTGTTGTTTTTATACAAGTGTGAAAATCTTATGAGGAAATTTCCTACACATTATAGCAAAATGCAGATGAAGAGACTCAAAAGGGCAGCTTAAAGCACTGAATCTGTACTGGCCATGTGTCCCTTTTCACTGAATTTACCTGGTTTCCCAACAAGAAAAAAAAATCTTACATTAACTGTCCAGCTAATATACACAGCTGTGAGCCAGATATGCACAGCACAATGAGACACTGTATATTAGTGCTCTTAGCAAGTCCACAATGTTATTAAACTTTTTCTCTCACTCATTCTCTTTGATATCAAGGCTATTGCTGCTTACCTTCCAACAGTTTCCACTACAGATGCATATTTAAAAATCAATTAATCTATAACTGTATAGGAGAGTTTCTACATTTCTTCTATGTTTCAACAACATAGAAAATTTTTTAAGACATCAATTACCCCATTGAAACAGAAGCAACTGTCAGTTAGATAGGTCTTTTGTCCACAGCATATAGGACATTTGATTTTATAGGATAAATAAGAAGTATGGTTTTTATGGAATTCAGCTTCATGCCAAGTTTCTCCTCTCTAGTTAAAATTAGAGTTATTTAAAGTTGCTGTTTTCTGTGGAGACTGTTTGAACACTTTATCATGATTTAAGACAGTCTTATCCATTTCAAAATATTTCTGCACTATGCAGGCAAGTAAATAATAACAGTTTGCAGATACCTGTTCCCCTGACATTTCTGACTTGATGGGTATAATCTGACAATAGAAAGCTTGAAGAATAATTAAATGATCTGAAGCCTACTCCATAATAGATTAGGACACCATTCATTTCTTTATTTGGTACGGACAGCAAGATAGGGATAATTCTTAAAACTGAAAGATTGATTGGTTGCATTGTGGGTAGAAAAAAAAATATTTCTGCCCCTAACATACTTAAATGTGTAATCAACAGGCAACATCATGAGTCAGAATGGAAATCTGAACACACACAAAGTCTACAGGGGGGATATTTCAATCCTGCAGCAGGATTTGAGGCTCTGTGAAGAGTTTGTGTTAACAGTTCAGCAATTCAAAACAAAATATTTGGCCCTTATGGTCAAAGACCTTCTTGGTCTGGAATTTTCCTAGAAGTATTCAAGCTGATACAAATAATCTATTCTTTCCTCTTTGAATAGGTCTAACAAAAATATGTTATTTTACTCCTTCTTCAGTAAAAAACTTCAAATTTCCTCCCCTGCTAAATAAAAATGTTATGCCCATAAAACGAGGAGCAAAGACATACTGAGTAGTTATTCTTGTATATCACCCTCCACTATCATTATAGTAACCATTTTGTACTGCTCCTTTCGTGCATTTCATATGCAGATATCTTGATTTACTGGTATTCTATATTGAAGAGAAAAGGTGGTAAATTTTTGCATAAAGAGTAAAAAAAAAGTACAGTAATTTGCTCAAAGGCTATGTTGAAGTTTCATTATAGGATTTTTTAAAATATTATTTTTAATTAGCCTCTATTGCATCTGCTAAGATCTACCTTGAGGAATTATTCACAATATTTTTTTTTAATCAGTCAGGAGAACCTTCAGCTTTCACCAGAGCCAAACAGACACCATTACGTGAACCTGTTATTCTGCTCTAAGTAGCATAACACAGGTGTATCAAGGAAGATTGCTCAAATGTTTTCCTTCCATCTAACACATTCACTGCATTTCCACACTTCACTGCATTTGCTGTTCAGGTAATATTAGACAACAAAAAGGTTTCAGTCCAATAATTATGAATCCCACTGCAGCCTTCCTGCTTTGCATCTCAGCAATAAATAACTGTTGCCAGCACTGGCAGGAATAGCAAACATACTGCTTCAGGAAGAAGGTTTCCCTTTCGCTTCAAAAATAAAGGCATGTTAAAAATAAAAACTCATCAGAATGGAATGAAGATTATACTTATTCTTGTTAATTAGCAGTATTCTGTTTTTTTAAGTGCTGCTCACCATTCACTTTCTTTCTCTAGTACAAACTTCTCAAAAAGCCAAAATAAACTTAGTGAAAAGTTAACAAAAGGGTATCTAATCAACATTATTTTAGGATCAGCTCAAACTGGACTGGATATGAAACTGAAAATGCCACTGCTGTATAATTTGCCTTACCTGTGAAGGGAGGTTGACATTCATTTTGATCTTTGGATGACTCTGAAGTGTTAGAACTATTGATCATAGGTCATAAAATTATTGACTATAAGTAATGGCTATCCCTTCTAAAAGAGATGCAAGCACTCCCAGTTAACTTTCCAAAATGGAAAAAGACATTTCTTGAGGTGCCTCCTTTTATTACTGGACTATTACCTAAGGAAGGCCTGTAGCCTTCTCTGCTTCTTTTTGTCTCTGCATGCACCCACTAAAGTATCTTGAAGAAATACCACAGAAGAAGGGCTGGAAATACACTGCTGATTCCCAGTGCTACCTGTCCATCACCACCTACAGTTACACATCAGTATCACCAGTCAATGGATGAAATCAGATCAGAAACAGAGAGAGAGGGATGTGCAAAGGGTGATGAAGAGCATGACAGACGAGCTGAGAAAAACATATCAAAGAGCTTGCAAATAGGGCAGATTTCTTTGCTTGAAGGGATGCATATGTAATACTGGTCAATTCAATTCATAGATTGGAAGTGCTCTTGGAAGTGCTTAGATACCTACTTTCATCCATTACTAATGCCTTCGGTTCCTGTTGCTAGGAAACTCTTTCTATCCCAGTGGATGATCATAAGATTGCAAGAAAATTCAGGTTGGAAGGGACTTCAGGAGGTCTCTAGTCCAACATCTGGTTCAAAGTAGGGTCAGCTATGAGGTCAGACAAGGACTACCCAAAGATGGTTGAATGAATGATGTCCTAGCCTTCTTGGCTGGACTGGATGCAATAATTGGACACAACATTTTCATTTTTAAAACTTTCAATATAGTGCATATTTGCTTAATGAGATGTGTATTCTTAACAGTGAGGTTCTTAGCTAGTGTTTTTAACACGGAACATCTCCCCCCTCTACAGCAGCTTCTCCTAGAGTTTTAAATGATGTTCCAATTCTGTTCTGATATTTAAAAAATACCAGGAGCTTTTATAAAAGCCAGATGGAAGTCCTCTGACCCAAAGAAATCCTAATAAAAGGGAAAAATGCTCTACTGGGATTAGTCTGAAATTGTGAAATGAGTTCCCACAGAAGTTACAGATCACGAGAAATCCCATTGCTTCAAGTACAAATTTAGCTTCTTCAATATCACATTTATATACTTCACATGTATGCTTACATTCCCTACCACATGTTAACTGCAAGCTCTGGCAATTTAGCAGCTTAAAAAAAAGAAAACAATTATTGTTGTTGTTGTTGTTTACACTACTTGTATATAGACAATTACAGATAATTAAATAGAGAAACTAACTTTACTGGATATTTGTTGTTTACACTACAACTCCTATTTCTGGCTGGGTATATTGAGGGGGTCTGGTCACATCTTTTCCTTAGTTTACTTGAACTATCCTAACAGGGACTCATTTAGCAATGAAGGTTTCAGCTACCTGGATGACAGTGACTCCAGGATTCCCTAGCACAAGTGGGGCTTGCAGCTCATTCCTCAGTAGAGATGCAGATTGCTACTAATATACAAGTTTATTCAGGGTAGCAGTGCTGCTACTCATACTAATCAGCATGAAGTTAAGTACTAAATCACTATCTGAATTTGGTAGAGAATAAAGAAAAACAACATTTTGGTGAGAAAAAAAAAACAACTCAAGATTTCAAGCAATCATTTTAGAAACTATAAAAAAACAGTATGATCTACTACAATTGCATTTTGGCAAATGATATATGAAACTCAATTTGAAATACATAGTAGAGGAAAATGGGTAACAGAGTACTCACTAGGGCAAAAATAATTATCTGATTTATGAGGAAATAACACTTTACATTCTGCATTCCTACATATATCTTTAGGCGGTGATGTTTAAAGTAATGGCTCAAGCTATTTTAAATAATAGCAGATCAATATCTGGGTCTATTGTGAACTACTTATTTTAGCTATTTTTCTATATTTGGCCTCCCCAGCAGAAGGAACTAGCAAGACCCCAGCTCAGATTCACCTCACATTTAAGGAAGAGCATGCAACTGGGATACATCCTTTTACACAGAGCATAGCACAAAGTAGAAGCATCATGTAGAGCAACATGAAAAGTCTGGATGACAGGTGTTGAGTGATTAAACATCTCCAGCTGGAAAATCCACAGGATCCTAAGCTAACATGTGCTAGGAAAGAAAAATGACTGTCTTTATTGTAGATTAATTTCTAAGGCATGCTTTGCGTATACTGTAAGTTCTTAGTGGGCAAATGCTTTTTAAATCTGGAGCACAGTCTAGAGAATATTGACTGGTGGTACTAGTTTTCTGCTGCTTCTGAAAAACAACAGAAAAGACTTTGCATGAGTACAAATGAGAGAAGGGAATATTTTGTTCTCGGCTAGCCCTCCCAGAAGCTGAAGAAGTCAGTAAAGATTGTAACGTACTCTCTGAAACTTTAAAACCTTGGCAAGGAGTGATGCTACATGTACTCACAGCAGCTATATAATAGGCACTGGGGGAGCTGCTAACACGCTGGAGTAGGAAACAAACAGCTACTTTTTTGAGTGCTTCCAACCTACACTGATATTTAGAGGAATGCAGGGAATTTCTCTCTGCTTCCCAACAGAGAGGTTAAGACTGATGCAGACACTTCTGTTTAAAAATCGTAAGATTTTTCCATAAAATACATTTTCTAGTATACTAGCAATATATATTCTAATATATTTTCTCCTATTACGACAAGTATTTTTTAAAAAGGTGTTCTAAAAAGCCTTTTTTTAAAAGTGTTAAAATGCAGAACTTTGAGAGACACGGAAAAAATCAGTTGCTCCTGGTCAAGAGCACTGTGTCCAATGAGTTTCAAGGCCTACGTCATAATCCTAAACCTCACAGCAGTTAAAGCATGGTTAGTATTGGGTTATTATGAAATCACAGTTTCTTCTGAAGTCACTGGAATAAGATACTGGTAGAGACAAGATAGTGGTACCACAGCACCAGAGATCTAATTGACGAAAGCAGTTCCTGACTTTATGCAGCCAGACACAAAATTGCTGGGATATTCATTCTCTAATTAGTTCTGGTCACTGTTGCAGATTTTTGCATGTCCTTCTACATAACCTTTCAGCTAACAGCCTTCACAACCCAATCATGAAGTAACCGGCCTTTGCATTAGCCTAAATTTCTGTTTTCCACTTTCCAAATGGAAAATAATGCGACAAAGTTTTATAGGTCTTCATCAATTCATACTCCTTACCTGCAGTATCTCCTTTACTGGAAGGTCCTGCACAGAGTCTCAGTAGTAAATATTTCTATTAGATTTTTTAGAAATGAGTAAGATGGACTTTCCATGGTTTTAGATTTTTCTGTGAATGATAAGCCTGTCACTCATACGATGCTGAGGTAAATATTTTGCTTTGATTTTTTTTTTCCCCAACAGGTGTAGAACACAGATTCTCAATCTGAGATCTTGATGGGCAATAGAATGCCCTATTTTCCTCCAGCTATGTGAAAAGGCTTTCTAACATGGAAAGCACCAAGCATATATTGATTTCATTTCACACTTAGCCTTTGAGGCTCCCAGGGCTATCATGGGCAGGCTTTTTCAAGACCTTTCAGCTCTGTTCTTATGCTAATCAACACTAAAAACTTGCAAGTTGCTTATCAACTCAATAAACCATTTAATTATAGATATCTAAGAACCTAACAGTTATTTTGATGGTAATCTAATACTTTATTCAACTATGAGAGGGTCTTCATTGTAATCCACCAAAGTAATGGCAATTTGCTAAATACTAGCTTTAAACTAGCTTCTCTGGACAGTGATAAAAGCAGTTGCTCGTAGCAGCGTAGCAGCATTTTCAAACCAAGATACAGATTCGTCTTAGCACTTACGGGAAACAGGCACTTGGGAAACTTTTTCCAAAAGTACTTATCTATACTACATACTGGTCATCTAATTAAGATATTTGCACAGTCCTAAACACAGATTAGGTCTGTTGAATGAAGTATTATAAAAAGCTCAAATGCATACTAAAAGATACACAAACTCCTTTTTTTTTTTCTAAAAAAATATAAAAAATTTGGAGTAGCAAGGGTGACCTCCAGTGTGCAATAAGTTTATGTCATTGCATCTTAAATGCAACAAACTACTTTCTTGGCCTACTATTAATCCCGATCATCCTACAAAACAAAATATTTACATAGTTTCTTGTATATAAACACATTACCTTCTACTTTGACCTATAGTTTTAACATTTGGTTTCTCTATTATATATATTTAAATATATACATATGCATCTGTGTATTTTTACATATATATATATATATATATGAAAAACAAGAAAAAACTCCTATGCAAATGCAAATGGTCACTGTCTGATATGTCCTTTTAGAACAAAAGTATTAACACTAATAAATACATTGCAGAGGTTTTTCTATTAAGAATGCAACAGCATTACCAATTCATAGAGCAATCACTACATATGAAATACTATCTCTCCTAGTTTTACTTGCATGCATTTTGTTTATGTACAAACCTGAAAATATTCAGGAATTTGAAGTCAAAACTATCATAACTCCACTTAAACAAAAATATACATGCATCTTAGTAAGCTATTTGGTACAGTAAAATCCATAACTTACACTGAATATAACCCATGTATGAAAAAAAAATAAATTCATGTTTCCAAAAGGTAAATTCACTATATTGATAAGTTGTATCAGATGGATATCTCAGAATGAATCACTTAGTCAACAAGGCATCTTTAAATGAAACCATAGCAGACATCATCAGAATGAATTCAAAACTAGGGAAATTACTTTCATATTCTTTTTTATTTCCATCATCAGTACTCAATTTACCTTTTGGTGAACATTTTTCAAATAATTTGCTAATAAAATGGTGAGCATTTTTAAGCTAACTGCACGCATACAAAAGATCTAATTATGGGTGCCTAGTGGTGCTACTGTCTGTCAACGTAAGTGTCATTCAGGGTCTGTCAGTGTTCCCATTATATATCCCTACTTTCAGAGGGTTATAATGTGAATGTTAAAATTTGCTTCAGGCTGATCCCTGGCATATTGTGCGAAGTATTGGGCTGGAACTCATTCTTTCCTTTTAAAATAATTTTAAGAATTTTTAGGTTTACGGAGTTTAAGCTATAGCTATGGAAAGAATTAGTAGGTGCATATGCTTTTGACAGTAACATAAAAGTTTATTGTTTTTGAAACTTGAATGCTGCACACTGATTATTCAAATGCACAAGAAAGACCACCAGTGCAGCATTTAAGTCAAATTATTTCATTTGCGTTTCTTATTTAGCAAATCACCCTAAAGACAAAGAACTCAATTTCATGATTAAGGATGGAAGTGGAGGGGCTTGGCCTTATGGTTTCATTGATCAGCAGATTATATGTTTGTACGTAGTCTTGGAAATACTTGGAAATACTCTAGTTTTCCTTTAAACTTCTTGTACGCTGTTACATTAAGTTCCTTTGCACTTGTTCAGGAGTGTCTAAACATTATATCTCAATATACCGCAAGCCCTAGGCTTTACCACGTTTACAAAGAGCATCTCCAAAAAGTCCCAAACTATAATCATCTCTTCAATAAAAAGCTACTTGTCTTGAACTCAGGACTTTGACAACAGCATACTAACCATCACTCGCTAACATCAAGCGCGTGCGTTGTCCTCATTGAGTACTCAGCTCAAGATTGAGACAGCAAAGTGTGGTTTTTGCAAACTATAAGTGTCCACCCAAAGCACTGGTGTGGAATTAGCTGGTGTTTTGTGAATTTGCCTCAGATTACTGCACATAAATTGCCTCGTTTAGTGAGGCTGTAGATCTTAATAAAAATAATGGCTGTTCACTATATCATATCAAGATAACTGCAGATTTCAATTACAGCATGTGAGAACATTCCCTTTTTTCTTTTTTTCCTTTTTCTTCCTCAAAGAAGAACAGATTTATTGTTCTTTATTTCATATTGCAATATGAAACAGTAACCTCAAGTTTTATTTTTATTTGTGGTGAAAGAGATGCTTTTTGGAGCCCAACTAGAGTGAAAAGACATTAAAATACTGTTTTCAAATACTGTTTTCAAGAACAACTACTGTTGTTCACTTACGCATTCCTTATCACAATACCTACTTATAACATGGGCTATCAACTCTCACTTTTCTGACTTGTTTGAAGGACAGATACTTTGCTGTGGAGGTCTATAATTTCTTGATGTCATTAACATCTCAAAATACTGTAAATTAAAAGCATAGAAACATAATATATTTTGAATTTGGAGATCTTTGCCTTTTTTTTTTCCTTTAGTTTAGCAGCAGACACACATCTACACACTTCCCTGAAGTGAGGCAGAAAGCACTGACCTCTGCCTGCCACAGTCTTTGGTGAAAATAAGAGCGCCGGTTCAACTCATTCTAAGTTGCCTTTGACTACAAATTATAAGACTCCAGGTTTTGAATTTAATTACACTGCCAACTAAAAACTCCTCGCTTCGTTATAATCAAACCATGTATCAAATCATTGTAGTCAAACCATTCAGCAATGACCAAAAAAAAAAAAAAAGGTTCCCTTAAAATCTTTGCTAGAGTTTTAGAAAAACAGATTCATGAGAAAGTTTAAGATGTCCCATTACATTTAGTCACATTATGTACTTTTGCAAAGCAGTGTGCATATAATTACACACACACACACATATATATGTTTCATATAGTAGCACTTGTGGATCCATTTTTTGGAGCAACATCTCTTGATTTTTTTTAAGGGTAATTTTACCCCTATGCCTTGAGGGTAACGCAAGGTTTCTGCCATCTGCAGGCTTCCTCAGTGAAGCCCTTCTCCTCCCCTCCCCACCACGTACCAGGAGAGACCATTTTAATTCACTCGCCAACGAAATTCTCCAAGGGAGAGATATATATGGCAACATAGGAGCCAATATCTTAGCTATCAGTTTTCATAGAGCCTGGCCGGACCTTTACATTACTGCTGCCCCACACTTATTGTTCTCTCATTGCGGCTGTCAGCAGCCCCTGACAGTGCATTATGGAGTACATGGCTCCAGAGTCACTATCAATCAGGCCACCATCATGCAGATAAAAGTAGCAGGCGATTGATAATAGGCCGAAAATCACATGGCTGAGGTTGAAGTACAAGACGCCAGTAACCTTGGAGTCCTCCTCCTTGCTTTTGCCTGCTGCAAGACCAACTTGGAGAATGCCCACAAACTTCCTACATATGCGTGGGTAATAAGAATAAAAAAAGATTGTGCAATAAAGCCTTACCACATGGTGCGTACCGCGTGCTGAAAGGCAAAGGTAGGCATTAATCAAACTTTTTGCGCACTTTTACAGGAGGTACAGCAGAAGTACTGTACAATACCTGCCACCACACTAATGCTCCTTCTTCCCCTTCAGTAGCAGCAGTTTTGTTGTGCTTTGAAAGTCTCTTACTTCAAAAGCCCTTCAACTTGATATGGCCATTTAGCGAGGAGAAGGAGTGAGCGTGTATAGTTTAGAGGCGCTCTTCAGCGCGCTGAAAACGCCATGTTAAAAACAAAGGGATCTAATTTGTCCTAGCCATAAATAATAAAACAAAACAAGAGTCACATGCAAATTTCGCAACATAAAATTTTAGGTAATAAACAGAGCTGAGCCTGGCTTCTTGTTTAGTATTCCTTAGTTATCACCATAATTGCCGCATGTCTGTCATCACCAGGAGAAGAAAAAAGTGTCTCTCTCAGCTGCTCCCCTGCTTGTTTTGTTCACTGTATTCTTGTAAAGTGGGAGAAAATAAGTGTCATTTAATGAATAGTGCTATTCTTTGTCTGACAGCTTCATATCTGTTAGGTGTAGGAGGCCTAGTACTTTCCTTTTCTGATAATGTTTTTGACAGTGTGCTAAATTCCTCCCCCAAAAGGCCGGCGTATAGATTCTGCTAAAAGGGGCCGCAGCTATCCTGAATGGATGCCCTCTTTTAACCTCCTTCAGCTTCTGTTCTTCCATTAATTGAGCTGATCAGATTGAGCATATGAATTTGCCTTTGATGTATTCGTGTGTTTAGTTGACGCCGCTCGCTCCCTCATTGGCGGCGGGCAGGAGCTCGCAGACAAATAGCACCGTCGCCATGGCGACGGGCGATAGCTAGGGATCGCTCGAAAAATATTTTTATTTCAAAATTCAAACTGGAAAATTCTCACTGGGTACGGCGCTCCGTTCCGAGCGTGTCATAGCTAATGATGAATGCAATTAGGAATCCCACCAGTGTTTTAAATAATAAATTAGGCTAATTTTCCAGGCCTGCCATGATGACACACAAATACTAAAAAGGAATCTCTCTTTTTTTAATCCATTACAAAAGACTTTAATGCCTTTAATTCTTCCTATATCAAAATCTGAAGAAGGCTGGAATAGGCCTATAGCCTCCTATGCGCTGAAGAAGAGAAGCCTAGAGAAAAACTTTTTTTTTTTTTTTTTTTAACTTCATGCTGCTTCACAATTTGGTTATTCCATATAAAAGCAGGTGATGGAATCCTTCTGAAAATGCTACAGCAGTTGGTAAATCTCCAAGGATGAAAAATGCCCATAGCCATTTTTAATTACCGAGCATGGAGAAAGGAGAGCCGGCGAATCCAAGTTTAGTAGGCCGTTGCAATCTCCCACTGCCAGGATTTGAGGTCTTAAGATATCATTTAAAATGCAAGGAAACAATGACAAGAAAATATCTAACAAAAGGAAAGAAAAAAAGAAGAAACATACGATTAGGCTGTGATGTTTTGTAATTAAAATACATATTTTGTATTAATCTGCTGCTATTTTTTTCCCCTGGAAATTAGCTTCCTGACTTTGGCTTTTAAGATACTGCCTGTCAATGTGCGGTAATAGAGTTTCAGGCTTCTGCTTCAACATATAATTACACTACATTGAAATCCATTGATATTATCATCTTTTATGCTACTTCCAATTAGACTTGTTCAATCTTGAGGGGTCAATCCCCTATACCTTAGCATTCAGTTACATGTTAAAATTTAAGAATCCCCCTGGGAAATGAGGTTATATTTAAGAACTTCCGTTCAATCTACAGTATAGCTGTAGTCTTTGTGAGGGGGAGATAGTTTTAAGAAGGCTATGGTTGCAATCACACAGAACATATCGCAATGTAGTGAATACAAACTTAAGGAAACCTCTTCTGTTATATTAACATTCTTAACCACAGATTCATGATCCTGAGATGCTATTTACTAGTGCATGAAAGCAAGCAAAAGAAAATAATTTAAATAATAATTTTCTCACAAACGTCATTTTCCCATCTTCTGTTTTTTTTCCTGTAAGGAGCTATTCTGCTTAATCAGGTAAAGAATTTAATATTCTAAGTGCCCATTATAGTTTTAAATACAATTTCTAATCGTACTTTAAATGTAAAAATTCTATCACACTCTGTCACCCTAGATGAAATCCTGCCCTTATTGAAACCATGGGCCCATGTTTTCAGTCCAGGAATACCTCCTAGTAAATCAAGTAGGGGGAAAAAAAGAGTCTCCAGCTACTGCAAAAGTGCTTTTAGGAACAGAAGTTTCTGCTTTGTGAGTTCATTGTCTTCTGGTGGTAAGATTATAAAAACAAAGCTCTGGAATAATACATTTCCAGTTCTTGAAACAGATCCCTAATGCTGTTTTTTATTTTTTAGGTTATTGTCTTAAAAAAAATGACATTTATAAATCACTTCGCGTTTATTAAAGTGGCGCTTGTTTTACGAAATTCTAATGTTAGGCATTCAAGCATAGTGAATTTCATCTTTATATTTCTATATTTAGAAATAAAATCTGCTGATAACATTGAACTACAGATTCTGTATTTTTAATTAAGCAGACCTTGCTTTATCTCACCAAACAGGAATATTTTGAAAAACATCAAGCGGCTTGAGTCAATCACCTACAGAACTACGTTTCACGGCATCACTTATAAGAACAAACCCGGTAAGACAACTAATTTCTGGTCAATGTAAACATTAATAACAGTTAACAGTGTGGAAGAGAAAACGTAATTTATATTATCTTCATTAGTCAGGCTCATCAAATTGCAGGGTACACCCATCTGATTGGATAATGATCAGAGCCCATCACCAGGGCTCGGTGCAGCCTGGATGTTGGGTAGCTGTAGGCTGCAGAGCTATGCAGGCAAGCGAGAGCTTCCCTGCCAGCAGCCTCGGAGCAGACTTTCCCCACATAACACTAAGGCCTGCGTCCCCCTGAGCTTTGCACCCACCAGCACAGTCCTTAGCAAGGTAATCTTGTAAATCAGGTAGATTTATCTTGTCCTGGTACAGAGTCTAACGGTAACACTACTTGTAAAAAGGCAGGATCTAAATATGAACATGAAGTCATAATTGATTTCATAAAAATAAACCTCATGATGCATTTTGTCAGGCTGAATGATATACTCCTCCTTTTCAAGCAAAGGAATCCATAGGAGAAGGAGATCTCTTTCTATTCAAAAATCTTCTCCATAGAAGGAGATCTCTTTCTATTCAAAAATCCTTTATGCTAAATATTAACAGCTATAGCTCATTACATTTCAAATAGAACAGAAGATTATAAACCTTAAACTGATCCTATATCAATACAAATCAATGTGCAAACTACAGGAAACATGGATGCTTAATTATTCATAAACCAAAAATATATTTTTTTCATTTAGCAAATATTAAAAATGTTTAAAGCATAGTAAAAGTTAAAATAAAAACAGATGAGAGGAGAAATGTAAAGCTCTGTTTAGATGGAGAAATTTAGATTTATAGATACCATAAGATTATAGGACATGTGGTGATGATTCAATTTTCTGGATTTAATTTCTCTAATTTTATATTGATGTTTTGTTTTAAATCAACTCCATCTTGTACTTTCCATCTAAAGAATTTCCATAACTATAAAAAATAGCAAAAGATATTATTGTAATAGGAATTATGAACTATTCATTGTGAAATACAACTCCATAATTAAGATAAAAGCTTTGCAATTTACTTTTTTTTTTCCAAATAGATTTTGTGAGGATTTAAATTTGCTAGAGCTTTTGCTTTAAACAAGACCTTGCAGTAGGACTATATGGCCTATTTCCTATCTTCAGAAAAATCATCTAATCCAGAGATCAATGGATTTAGTGAAAGAGACCATGGAAAAGAGCCAGGGTGATGATCCTAACACAATAGAGTCCATTCACTATTAAAATGAATCCCCCAAAATGTTCAGTACTATAATCCAAACAAACGGGAAGAATTTCCCTTTACAAAGGGAAAATCCTTCTCTTTGCAAGCAGAGAATCCATATCTGAATTAATTTCACCTAAACAACCTTTCAAAATTCAGGCAGTAAGAACAACATTAAACGACGCTTTGAGTGCAGATCGCTGACAACACAGTCCTACTTAAGGTCCTTTTAAAAAGGAGAGATTTTAAACATTAAAAACAATCAGCAAAAACAGTAAAAATAAAGTTCACTGGGGAAAACTAAACACTTCATAATACTGAATTCCAATGAACCACTCATTCCAATAATTTCCACTTATGTCTGCGAAAATTCAATAAATTAATTGTCACAGCATAAATACTTTTGATTGCAATATTTTCAGGAAGACCAGAGAACTACATGGGACATTGCTCTTAGATGACTGGCCTGCTAACTGCTAATCTAGGTAAATTAGCAGTGTTTCCAGAACATGGTCTACCATCAGTTACATTAATTTTTTAAAACAAGAAAAAAAAGCTAGGAAGCCAAACGTGCCTAATACATACTTGCACTTGCACTTGATTGTTCCAAGAAGAGTTCCAAGAATAATTAAAAATACCCCAAAATTATAAAACAGAAGGCATGGGCATCACAGAAAAAAATCTTATAATTAAAAATACATTTAAGTGTAACTAGAGAAATTTTGCCTTCTTGCAGCTTATCTAAAACTTTACCTTAAGATGTTCTTTCTAATATTTTTAAGGATAAAATGTTGGTGTGAGGTAGACAACTGTCACCAAGCATTCTCTTTAAACCCTGAAGCTGGGTTGATATCTGTAATTCAGCCAAGTGCTTATGCATACAACTGAATGCAATAAAGTTATGTCCATGAATTTTAATCCAGAAAATATATTAAGTTGATATCAATGTAATTAAACACATGATTTTAGATTAACCATCTGCTTAACAGCATTCTGCAACTGTTGCCTTACTCAAGCCCTCAGCACAACGATAACTAAGGTTTAAGACTTTCTAAACTTTTATCCATTTTATAATGCAAATTATATAAATTAGAGTTTAACATTTTAAAATCTTATTCTAAAAATAGGCTGGGATTCACACAATATATTTTTTAAAACCACATTGTATAGCAAATGTTTTTAATATGGCACCAAATATTTACTTACTTCAAAGAATATAAAACTAATATGAATTCTCTTTTTAGTAGGCTACGCAAAAATGTCTATAGTGTGGAGCCACACTTTTGCACTCCAGCTGTAGCAGTAAAATTACTGAAACTGTAATTCTCTTAATATTTAAATAATATATTAAAATTTAATTTTCAGCACCTGGAAGAATCTGTTTGTGTGCCAGCAAATGAGGTAGTTGGGCCTGGAGCTCCTATACATATGGGACTCAAAAACAACCTATCACAAATAATTACTAAGCTAGAGCAGCTGTACTCACCACACTAGTCATTTAAAAAAAAAAAAATCAGGTCAAAGTTTCCCTAATTCTTTTTAAGATTTCAAGGATTTCTGCAAATAAATTCTATAGTCTGACATCTTTTTGTTTTTCTACATGTTTATATTATTTTTATTGTTAATAATTATACAGAGGAACTCAGATAGCTTTAGCTTTCCAAATATTTCAGAGAGCTGAAATAGATCTTAGTTTTATGAGAGACTATAAAAATATACAATTTTTATTTTCCAGTAAATATTTCAAACTACGAATATATACTGGAATACAGAAATAAATTTACTGATGTATCACATGCATATAGACGTGGTCCTGCAGTACAATTCACTACGGTTTATACATATTACGAACAAAGAAAGATGACTTGTACTGTAGGTTTTCACTTATTTTTATGTTGGCAGTTTTCAGGTAAAAAGTAAATATTTCTTTCAAAAACATTTCCCAAACTATGTGCTTTCAGACACTCTTTGTTTTCCACTGCTTTCAAGAAGGTGCTTTCTACAAACCAATACAAACTTTATGAACATTTGTGAGGAAAAGTCTATGTGCATTTTTTTAATCTCACATCTTTTCAGAATTTATTCAGAATAGTGTAATCTGAGATCACATTTTTCACCGCTTACATAAAACTCACAATGCTTGCACTGAACATGACAGTTTAAAAAATCTTCAAAAAAATCAGATAGAACACTTTTTTCCCCATAGCTTTAAATAGGCTAACCTGCATTCCTATGCATAAAAATGAAAAGGCTCATAATGAAAAACATATATTTTATAATGACATACATAGAAATAAAACACATTAAACTTTGCGGGGAGAGAACCAAGCATTTATACACTATTACCTTCAATCACTTGAATGCAAGTCATTCATACCACCACTGTTGCTAACAAGGCATCCAATTTACTAAACAATGAATATTGAAATTACGTTTAAAAGGTACAAATGACTGTCCAAAGAATGACACTGAAAAATATTAAGTAACAGCTCTACCTCAAGATAAGCCTCACAATTAAAGAGTTTTAATGAAGAGAGCCTTCAAAGGCTAAATCAGGAGGCATTGATTAGATTGCCTCTAACTTTGTGTTTTGACACCTTCGTCTTTCATGGCATTATATTGTCTCTGTGCATCTTACAAAGGAAGCATTTTACTAAGCCCACACATGAACAGGAGACAGCAGTGCTTATAAAAGAGACTGTCAAGGGTGTGAGCCAAAATGGGTCTCATTTGGATTTCAAGCGAAGAAAACTCCTAATGCATTTCATTACAATGTATGCGAACCTCTGAAAAGAACGATGGATTGGGATTCTCATCCCTATTAATTTATTGAAATGGATTCAGTTTTTTTTCCTTGTATATCAAGAGAGACCATGTGTTTCAAGCAAGGTAACAATATTATAGCACCAAATAGCCAAATATGCTATGATGCAGCATACCCTTCAGCGAGATAAAGAGGACGCAATTTTCTTGATAATTGGGATTTGAGTTCAGAAATAAATCCTACAATAGCTTGGCAACAAACAAATATTCTCTGTTACTATCAGGTTTAAAGATATGATCAGGAAGCTATGCACCATGAGGATTCATTCAGTCTTTGTTACCACAGCAGGTTTTTACCATTTGAAATACTATGCTCCCTACCCCCCACTGTCATTCAAATATTGACTTTTTATTTCATTGAAAAATTGTGCCTATGATGCAATTAGGATAACACCTATATAAGTAATATTTTATTAAAAGATACCAGAATAAGATGGATAAAAAGTAAAAACATTTCAAAAAATTGTAATACATTCCAGACTTAGCTACTGAAAGATGCCCTGTCTACCATATCACCAATTACCAAGTTTGTATAAGTACTTATTTGTCTTTTTCTCCCATCAACTTTGATAATAAAACCTATAATCTGATATTCAAAAACTGTAAATCCTGATTAAACAGAAAGAGGAGGTACAAATTCCTTATCTATGCTAAATAGTTTTACTAATATAATAGTATTAAAAATAAGACATATGTTCTCATTGTTTTTAACACCATTAACCTTTAGAAATGATTGATCGTGCTACACCAATAACATTCAGTGAGTTCAAAGCTCATCTATATTTTATGGAAATCTTACAACCTGCTAGTTAAATTAAAGGTTAAATATACATAAAGTCTTAGAACACAACACAAAAGTATTCCATATGTATGTTGCTCATAAGCACAGTACACACACATATATAAATTATCTGCATTTAAAAGCCCCAGGCCAATTTTCCTCCCAAATATAGTGCAAGGACTTCAAAGAGAGTTAAAGAATATGGTATCTGTGGAATATTATGCAACTGTGCCCTACCTATTAAGGTAAGAACTCAAATGACATCGCCATTATAAAAGACAAATGTCAAGAAAATCATAATTAGAGATAAAGGCACGCTTGCTCCCATACATCAGTCGTCAAAAAGCATTTTACTTCAAGTTAGAGAAAAGTCCAGGCCCTATTCAACATTTCTAATAACACTTATGCATATACATACAGGTGTTACCGTATCATGAATCTGTACGGGGAAGCAGAAATGTAGGTAGGCATACATACACACATTCACTGTAAATTCATTTAACATTTTGAACATCTTCAACATTTGAATAGACAGAATCTACATATATTTATACATTGTATGTGTATGTATGTGGCATATACATACACTAGAGGACCAGAGCTATTAACTAGAATCCTACTAAACAAATTCAAATCCAACCTATAAATAAAGATTGCAAATTTCAAGGTACAACCCATGCACACACCAACCTGCATTTATTTTATTTTATTTTATTTTATTTTATTTTATTTTATTTTATTTTATTTTATTAAGCAGAATCATAATTGAATTAGAATGATGCATGTTCCAGGTTTTATCTTGACAGCTTCTGTATACTCAAGCAGAGCCCATTAAAGGCAAACATACAGCAGGTTACTTGTTGAATAATGTATTTCAAGTACTTAAAATTACTAGGGATTTGACTAAGATCTGCACATGAATACATATTTTGGACTTAATTTTCTGCACTGGCATTTCTTCTGCTGAATTCACTTTAAATTCTACAATGAACTCAGTTAATATTAGGCTTTTCCAGGACATAACAAAGGTAATAACGCTATCTGTATAATATAAACTTTATGACATTCTGAATAAAACTGACAAGTGTAAAATTTGATCCATAAACTAAGTGATATACTTATGTTAATTTACCTTTTAAAAGATATTATGTGTTGCTCAGTTTTTTTGACAGGGCTTCCATTCATACCGAAGACATGTTGAAAAACACTGTATTTTCTCTCAATAAGGAAAATCGCTTTATCCACTATCATTCTCATTCTGTCTCAATAAAAAATCAATCATCAAATGCTTGTTTCCAAGTTCTACTTGTTAAACTGCCAATTTATGCATACTGTTCAGCTCAACTCAAATTCTTTCAAGACTACATGTTATTCTTTTTAATGTTTTCTATAGCATTCAACTTTTAAGGGAGCAAGGAGAAAATAAAATTGTTATATACGCATTATAGTAATTTTACATTCAGAAGTTTGTGATCTGATGAAGTTCAGAACCTTTGTTTTCAAAGAAAAAAACAAAACAATCTTTAATGTGGTTTTCAAAGTAATAAAGGTCTGATTGATCCCACTGACTAAGGCAATTGCAGCGGTTGTCTAAATGGTAGTAACATCAATGTCAGATATGTGGTTATCTTTTCATCTGGGCCTATTCTCAAATGTAAAAATCAAATGTTTGAAGGACATTTCAGTGACCTGTTATGGCCTCTGCAACTCTCAGACACAATACTACTATTCCTCATATAAGTGCCACATTTTGGATAAATAAATGCTTCATCAGCGATACCTTTGCGACATCTGGCGGTACCTATTATATATAAACTTCATATTTGTTGCTTTCTTGGGGATACTTCTAGCTTTTGTTGGGTACTTCTTGAATATTATTTTTATTTCATGTATATATTTATTTAATTCCCAACCTGCCAGTATGTAAAACTTTAGTCCAAAAGGCTTTGATACCCCCTAGCGGGGGGACAAAAGCAATCTAGTCTGCAAAAATACAACGTTGTCTACCATGAATCCATATGGAGCAAAGGTCACAAATCTTGAGACGCCGTGACATCATGACAATAAGACACTTTGGAGACAGAAGCTGGCTCATTTTGAATATAAAAAGGACAGCGATCAAATACTCCCACACATCTAAACCTACAGAGAAAAATAAGCATGCAGAGACCTTCATATAGATGCTTAAAGCAGGAGCGTTAAGACATACCTTTAGTTTTCACAATTAAAAGATGCCTCTGCGAATTTGACAAGGCTGTGCCAAAAGATCTAAAGCTTTATTTTTATGTTATTATCGGGTGCTGAGAAAATGTCATTAAAGAAAAAGATACTCAGCTCACAGATCACACAGTCCCAGCTCTGTTAAAATTAAATCAGTTACACCAAAGCTTGTTCTGTGTTTCAGTCTTATTATTTATCATGTTAATTAACTATGAGAACAGTATTTTAAGCAAAAGAAAAATGATCCTCAACTCTTCATCGCCTTTGCTACAGTCATTTCAGAATACAGAAGGAAAAGCTCATTTAAATTCCTTTTTAAAATTAGCCACAGGAATATTTAATATCATCTTTGTGAAACTATGACTTTGCCACTTCTTAAAGCAGCAGGAGAAACTAATATTTGGTTAAACTCCATTTTTTTACTTGTTCTAACAATTGAAGTTTGAAAACAAAGCTGATACAATGACCAAAAGCATAAATGGATACCATCAAGTGCCTTCTATACTAAAATATAAGAATATTTACTTGAGACGAAAAACAAGCACTTCAGGGTACATTCCTTAAGACACAGGGCATCACTTCTTTAAATACTACTTTATAGATCAAAGGACAATCGTACCTTCAAAATAACTGGTAGGTCCCCATAAATACTGTAATTCAATTTTTATTTAAAATTACAGAAGCCTGTATTTTTCCTATACTTATACAGACAGGCTACACACTATGTACTGTGAGACGACAGCTGCCTATAGACCGCAGATAGAGATGTACTGGATAGATAGCCAAAACCCACCACTGATAATTCTTACAAGACATATCCTTCTCAGGACCCAGAACTAGCTTAACATGTTGAATTCAAGTTATTGTAAAGAATTCATAGAGACAACTCATTAGATTAAATATGGGAATAAGCTGTTTCAGGATTATGCTTTACTATGGAATAAAAAGATTACTCACTCATTAATCCCCATGCAGGAAAACTCTGCATATCATAGCAAGGACAGATTAAAGCAAGAAAACCAAATTTGACAAAGTTAACAAAACGCAGTGGAAAAACTATTGAAAAGGCCATTACAAAATGAAAACATTCTCTCCCCACCCCTTTAAATGAGAGTTTTGAGATGGAAAGAAGAAAAATACATTTAGGAGCAGTATGGACTGCAGAGTGAGCAATGTAAAATTCAGGAGGGGGGCATAAAAGTAAAAAAGAAAAACAAAACATCCATCTATCCATATTCTACAAACATCTATGCACACAGGGGAAAAATTGAGTTCCAAAAACAAATATAAAGCCTTGACATAAAAGATACTACATAATCATAATAGGTTCACCAATGAGTGAGGGAATTCCCATCTAAAAAATACATAAAACAGACAGATGTTGAAAAAAATTAACAAAGAGTTGAACATGAGAGAGACGAACAAATTTCACAAACTGAAAACCATCCTTGTTAAACCTTTACACATAGATTCTCAAGACCTTCAAGAAAACACACACTTCTCAAATTATTGCATCAAATCCAAATTTACTAAGAAGGAGAATGAATAAACAAAATATAGATCAAGGAGATAAAGTCTAACAAGACGGTCATTTCAATGATTTTAGATATTTTCATATAAAATGGTTAGTAAGAGTGGTAGAAAGTTTGGAAGTAAGTAGAATGTCTCAACAATATCAGATATTATTTTGTAGAAGAATATACTATAGAGCAAATAAAAGGAAAAGCTGTTGTTAATTTAGTCTAATTAAACATAAGATATAAAAACTAATAGTAGCTGAGAACCAAGTAATGGTGATTGTGCATAATGCAATTCCACATTCCACAGGAGGAAAAATGCATCACATAGATGATACAGGGCAGGTACCATCAAGAGATTAGACTATCGAGTCAGAAGAGCTTAAACCGGAAAACTAAAAAATTAGCAGCCAAGGCCAGATGGAACACACATGACTTCTGAAGAAGTTTAAGAACAAAATAATTCTTAGAGGTATAAAGACTAATAAGATTTATTGCAGTTGCTTAAAGACCACTTGCAAAAATAATTGAAACAAACTGATGAAAGAATGAAAAGATCATGATATAATCAGCATGGTTCCTTCAGAAGAAACTTATTCCTGAATTAAGTATCAATAAAATAAACAAGCTGACAACACTTATATTTCTAAAAGCAGTACAGATACTCCTTCATACTGTTGTAAAATAGATGAAAACATAATCTTGAGAAAATAAAGACCTCAAGCTGCTGAATTTTCATCACAAATACAGACACTCTAAACACAGACACAAGATTCAACACACAAACCCTGTTCTGAATCTACTTCCTTTCCTGGTTGGTAAGCCAGGTAATAAAGAAAAGCAGTACCCGTTGCCAGGTGACTCTCTTTGAAATTGTTTTTTGCAGTTGTTTCAGTCTCCATCAGCCTGTTTGCAAATGGGGGCAACAAAGAGAAGAACTGTTCTTTATGAATCTTATACTTCAGTCTTTTACAAAGTCTTGAAAGACTTTCTGAAAGACTTGAGTCTTTGAGAGCATGTTTAGTTTTTAAGTGGCTGAGAGTAGCTGCAATTGCTCCTTTTCTTGGAGAAGTCTCAAGTTTGAGTTCCCTAAAAAATGCCATTCTGTTATCATTATTCTTCAGCGAACACACAGAGTTTTTTTAGGAGGTTATTAAGTAGGAAGGGAACATTTGTTGTTGGCACTGATCATACATCTTTGAAAGACATATGACGTATCATTGTCCATCTTTTGCTTGTCTTTGTTTAGCATAAGGCTGAGTTGAAATAGGGGCTGGATCTAAAAAATGAAAAAAAGAGCTTGGCTTTAGCCCAAGCTGTGTATGTATGATTTATTCCCAACAGCAAGTTTCTGCATGTTTGAAAACACATTCAAGGGCTGTGGAAGGGAGCAGAGAGATGGAGAACACATTTCAGCTTGTGGCTGTAACATAAAATAACCAGAAAAATATCAGTTGCAGCAAATATCAATTCACCTAACATACAGAGTTTATGCTTACCAGAATTTCTGGAGCTTTCACAAGGCATGACAAAAACTAGCTTACATAGGGCCATGCATCTGAATTTTTGTTAAAGGACTTGTTTTTCTGTTTCATTAAAGAGCATTAGAGCAACGGGTGCCTTAACCAGCCATTTTGGGGCCTATCTATTTTTACATTTACACTGTATATCTGATTGGAAGAATTCTCCTCTCTCTTGAGAAACCTTTTTCCATTACTAAAGCAAGGATGGGAGACCTCAGGATTTTGGTCCTACTGCAAAGGAGTGCTCTGCTATCAGGGACAGCATAACCAAAAGCGCAGCAGCAATACACACAGTTTTCCACAAATATGCCAAGGTGCAAAACTCAGAAACTTTTTTCACTTATTTTGTGAAGATGTGGAAATATATAACAGGACAGTAGCTTTGTAACGGTCTTTTAGCTAATATGTTATAAAAGTCCTTTAAAATTACAGTCACTTCTTTCATCTATTGCAAAAAGTTATAATTCAAGTTTAGAACCTTTTAACTTACAAGAACATTTTTGAGAGCTAAATTCTTGTTTAATAAATATATACTTGGAGATAACTCATATCAAGTTTTGAATAGTAATATTATGGAAGCCACAGTGATTTCGTGATATAAAAGCAGTATGTCAACACATTAGCTATTCTTATAGACAAAGGAAACATCGAGACATATAAAGAAAATCTGACAAATTGGACCTCTTCTATATTGAAGTTTGTGCAAAATTAGCATTCAACTTTATATTCTGAGTAGGAATGAGGGAGAAGATACACTTTGTAAAAAAAATTAAAGCATAATTTAAACTCATATACCTGACAGATGATAAAGACTTAGTATAAACTACTATTTTTTATCTACATAATATCTTCATTTAACAAATCTAAAGAACTAAAACAAAGTAATGCAACATCATTTTTTCTGGTTTGCTTAAACACAGTTTTTATTATTATACTCAAGGAGAATTTTTTAACAGTATATAGAAAGTAGACATAATCCATTCATAACAAGTGGATTTTTTTTGTAGAATACTGAAAACACAGAATATTGAAAGTTCAGGGCAAATTTTGTTAACCCACACCATAGGACTGGATTACATCATGTTCTAGTATTTAGTTCACAGTAATAGTAGTGTAATACTCTTAGCTCACCCTAAAAATTCACATCCAGTAATTCACACACAGCAGTTCATGTAAAATATCAGTAAAAACAAGCATTTTTTTTCCTTTCTTCAAAAAAGACAACCTTTAAGATGATAGTTATTAGGTCAACCTCTAGTACTACACATACTGGTCAGACCTAATAGATTACTCAAACTTATATTCTTAAAAATCTCCAAAAACAAGAGCATGAAATTTTAGAGACTGATTTGGACCTTATCGTTACTTAGCAAGCGACATTGTGCAAGGTGACCTGAACGTTAAAAGTGAGCAATCACCATGTATCCAGGCTCATTTTTATGTTTAAAATCCAAAGAAATACTTATAACAGCTTCTTAAACTCAGCTTCTCCATAAAGGCTATGTTAAGCTATTTCAATATATGATGAAAGCAGCAAAACCACATTTTTAATAACAAGACTTTACTACTTTTAAATATAATCTTTATTGGATTGATTTAAATAGAAGTTTTATAGCCTTGGAACTGTAAGAGCATGGAAACAAATTCTGTGAATGATCTAGTTAGCAAAAGTATTTATGTGTTCCCATTTGTAATGAAAGACAATACATTAATTACTCTTGTTCTTTGTGGAAAAAAATCACTTTGGAAAAATGTTATTGCTTTTAAATTGCACCAGCACAGAGCAAGTAAAGAAAACACAAGCCCTTCTGCATTGAACGCAAACATTAAGATGCTCCTTATCTGAAAGCCAATTTATTAAAGTGAAAAAAGTTAAGATGGTAAAAGCTATGATATGCAAATCAGATATGGTTTAAAGCACAATGTTTACTTGGGAGAATCTTCTCTGATATGGGATCTACTTGGACAACGAAGACTGATTCCAATTTTAAAAAGGAAATAAGAAAAGAAAAACGTGCACATTCTACCACTTTCCCAGTCTTCCATTACCATTTAGAAATGTAGTAAAACCAGTTCAATTTCCACATCAAATCAAAGATACCACAGATGATTCTAGGAAAAACAAACAAACAAAACGATGACAAAATCCAAAAGAACAACAACAAAAAATCCCAACAACGTAACTCTAACAAAACTGAAAAATAAAAATAATAGAATGCAAGATGACTCCATATTACGTTCTTGCCTATTTGCCACTGTTAAAATGACCAAAAAGCTCAGAGTAGATACAGTCATACAGAAATGCTTTGTACTGGCATAAGTTTGCCTTATGCTGATTTAACTATGCCCTTGCTTCTTCAACAAATGGTGTTACATAAAGAAGATGCAAGACAAAAGATGACAGACATTTTCAGAAAGAGGAATTAAGGAACATCTACCAGATAAGTTTGATTTCTACACTTCATACAATCACAGCACCTGATGATCAGCGTATAGTCATCAAGGTACCAAAGATCCTTAATATTGTGTTACTGTATTAATAAAAATCTAGTTTGCATATTCAATTATGGCTTCTCCCTTTTAAAAAAGCATGCCCGTAAGGTCATTGTCACATATTTTTATTCCAAAGTCATGGAGATAATTTAACTGGAAACAAAGTGGAAATAAAGAAGAAAACTTTTTTTTTTTTAATGCTGAAACTATTGCATCAAAATTTCTTATGCAGTAACTGTTTTCCCACTACGAGCCATGGAAGAAAACAGCAGTTGTTTCTATACCTTTGCTTTGAGACTAGTAGGTATATGAAATATTATTTCTATGGAATGGTCTGACAATGACTCTATACGACATATTCACTGATGTGATGTTTAAAATATGAGACAGAAATGAAAGAATAAAAATACTTTAAGAAGCAGCAGTACTTAACACTTTTAAAGATTGCTTTTGTACTTTGGAAACAATAAGAAAGTCTTCGATTTTCTATATACCATTTACTGAGGTTTAACTATATATCATACAAACGCTTTCAGTTTTTATCCAAATGTGCTGTTAAATTACCCATGTAATTATCCCAAGAGAAATCATTATACTTTTTTCACCATTAATTTCATTAACACTTTAGTGGGAAGAGTTTGGTTGTATTTAAATTCAGCTGTCACAGTCTTTATTAGCACAATTAAAGGGATCATTTTCATATTATTCTAGAGGGTGTTTTTTTGCAGGGGTGTTTAATTACTGAGTTACAGCAACAACAGAAAGTTAATTGGAAAAAAATACAGGCAAAAATCTATGGTCAAACTTAGACGAAATACAATCCTAGCCAATCCAGCAGTAAAATCTGTTTATAAACACATTGTCATTAAAAATAAATTACAAAGGTCCTTTCTAAAATGCATGATATGACATGACAGTTGTATGTAGTTTAGGAAGCCTCCTGTAAGATACAGTGGCACTGAGATGAGTAATTGGATATATGTGCTTCTTCATTTGTAACAGATTCATAGATTCATCATAGAGACAGGTATATTCAAGTATCTGCTTACAGATCCCAGTAGAGAAAAAACAGATACCCCTTTTGATATATCACTATTATAATATCTTATTTCTTCATCAATAAATTCAGCACGATTACTTCCCTGAAGCTGAGTCAGCAAACGTTTCACTCTTACGCAATTTCACTAATTTACATTGAGTAAGAACAAAACAGCTTTGCAACTGGTTATCTAGGCACTAAAAAAATGGAGAAGTGCAAATTAAAATTAATTTCTACATTTTAAGTACAAAACTAAGAGAGATATGCTAAAGAGGGAAAGAGAAGATCATCAGACTTTCACAGAGAAATTCCTAATTCCAGGGGAAGGTGGTACAGGATTCTCATCTTTTTCAGATGTTAAAAATATCTGCTATCCTGAGCACCCTTATTTGGAAAAAGGGTGATATTTAGGGAAACTAATGAATTAGCAAATGCAAAAAATCCAAGCAAATTTACATCCTTTGCTCTTTGACAGAGTAAAATTACCTTTTTCCTACAGGGAATATTTTAATTTAAGGATAATCTGGGGAAAAAAAGGAGAAAAAAAAAAAAAAAGAGGAAAGCTACAAGACATCTGTGCCTATACTGCCCTTCATTCCAAGGGATACACAGAATTTAGGGAAGAATTATATGGAAAAAATGTATGGAGATTTCACTGTTTGATATCTTACCATGTTTTTTCCCCATCAATCCAAGTGAAAAATCCATACATCTGGGTGATTAAATAATAAGAGCTTATGAATCCCTTTACTTTTAGCATTTTATGATTTCTTGTTTACATGGCAGCATTATGGCATAACAAACTCTGCTCCAGATAATTGTTCTGCTGGAGGAAAGTATACAAGATCATGAATTAAATTGCCCTTTATTTATATGCAGAAAACACTATATTATTTTTGCTGTTAATGCTTTTACTCATGCTTAATGTGTACAAAAATTATAATGTTAAAAATAAACTTAGCATTGCAATCAAAACTGCAACTGTGTTTACAATTGCTATTGTACTGCAATGAGAAAAAAAGATGTCTTTTTTGTTTTCTAAACTGAATAGCTTTCTGCAGAAGCACAAAGATTTTTATTTAAATCAATAATGAAAATAGTCTAGGGTTGTGTTTTTTCAGCTAAAAGTGGAAGGAAAAAAATTTAAGACTGTTTATAGATGTGTCTAGTTTAACAGTTTCATGCGTTGGATGTGACTTTCACAGTCTGTTGGCAGTTTGCAAGAAAGCCATCACACCTGTGACTTGGCTGTTGATTAATGAGTCTTTCAACTCATCGCTACCATTTGAAGACGGGCCATGGCCTTTCTAAGCTTCACTGGTTTATTCGCCTTCAACTGTAGTCCTACCAAGGTATCTTCCATAAAGAAAATCACACCTGGTTAAGGCTAATGAAAACCTCAATATGTCATTTTCGAGACAAGTCAAAAAGCATGTAAAACTAGACAAAAGATGTATTCAAGCAACATGAATGCAGTTTTGTCATAACCTGTCAATCTAAAGACTACCATAAAAAAGCTTTCCTCAATGACATTTTTCAGTGTCAACTGTTAGAATGACAATTTTGAATTCCCTCTTTACTACACGATGCATAATGGTTTCCAACTCTTTACAAAGACAGAGTTTTCTTGTTAAATCCCAAAACAAGTTTAGCAAAAAAAGCAGTTTTATAGGCCAGATAATATCAGGCAGCATGCTAGCTCAGAAAATATCAAATGATAGTATCTATGCAGATTTTAAGCTGACTACTCAAATCACAACAGATATTAAGAGCACGTGCGTTTAAATGCTCAACTCTGCAGTGCACTCAAAACTGTCATGATCATAAAACTTTTAAGGACAGCTTCACTCTGACAACAGGGCCTGGGGAGAGGGTCACTTAGGACTTTGGGACTTTTCATCCTTCTTTAAGCAGTTAACTGTTGAATAGAGCTGAGCCAGACAGGAGAGGGGAAGTGCAGTGATTTGAAAAGACAAACAAGTTGGGGGAGACATACTGGTATGGAAAGAGAGTGGAGGGCAGACAGCTACTGCTGGGAAGGTAGGTCATACCTGTGTGTGGGTTAGAAACCACCAGAACTTAACTACTTGCTTCATGATAGCAACAGCAAATATCTCTGGGTCAAGAGAAAGCATTGAGCTGTTCCCCATCACCTTCAAGGAAAAACTGATGGGCCTGATGAAAACTACCTCTAAGACAACAGCAAGGTAATTCAAGCAAGCAAAATGATTTCTTACTGACATATAAGTAAAGTTGAACTACTAAGTGCCAGCTGGGACTGCACACATCAACAGTTACCATGGATTAGTTGCCATATGGTAGTTCTTGTCTCTTTAAATTTAGTCATGAAAAGATCGAAAGGTTCTACTCAGGGTTTTGCTAAAGAGTAATTTTGCAATGCGAAAGAAACTTAAAGGTGACTACAGGACCAGAATTTCCATCTATTAAACTCTGATATTCATAATTCCCTCTCCAACTTACAGAGGATTTGCAGGTCTCAACTCATTAGAGCTTGCAAAGAAATACAGACCCTTATATGGAAACTGGTTTATTCTCTCTTAATAGCATTTTGCTGAAAATCTATAATCTAAAAGAGACAGAAGGAAGAAATAGCAGGTTAATGGACAAAACAGACTTTTACCTTGTTGGCTTCTATCCTGTAGTTTTTTCCTTTGAATGTGCACTGAGGAAGTCCATAGATGAGATGAGTAGCTAGGTCATGTGTTCAGCTGCAGTAGTTGGGACTCGGGGACATGTTTAGAGCTTTTGTACATAGTTAAGATCATCGTATATCAAGAATGTAAATTTGGATCAGAAAGGCTCAGAAATAAGAAAAGGAGATAAGAAAAAGAAGAATATGATTACATCCACTTAAAAATCCTTACTGTGCAACAGGATGTGAGCCAGGGTTGAAAGGAAGGCAAATTATTTGCAGATTGAAAAGACGTACCTATTTTTAAGAAAAGACAGAATATTATGGGATGCCAGTCACCAGGTTAATTAGATGACAGCATAAAATATTGTTGCAACAAACAGACTTTCAAATAATCATCTGTGATTGCAGTATACAGAAATACCTAGTTATAAACGTACATTTTTAAAGAAACAGATGAGGTTTGAATCTTAAAAATAAATGTGCACATGCATTATTAACAACACTAACAATTCGCATTTACTTAGATTTTTTTCATCAAAGCATATCAAAGGACATAAAAATATGGACAAATATTTTTATCTAAGTTAAAATGGGACAACTAAGATGCAGTGAATTCTTAGAAAAATGCATTCTAGCTCACGTGCCCATTCTACCCAGTAGACAATGCTAAATACTTAATGTCTCATAATGCTTTGTGAGGAAAACCACTTATAGCAATGGAAATAGTATCAAAAAATATCTTGAAGTAATTTTACAGTGATTTTATTCTCCAATAACAGCTGTCAGTACATACTTCCATACTCTATATACGCAAAGACTTAATCACAAGGGACTTCTCCTTACGTAATACTAAGGTCAACTGGGATACAACAGTCCCCTGCTTTTTAGCACCTGTTATTGGAGAATATTATTGTTGTTCTTGTTTTAAAACGATAGACTGTATGGATGTAGTAACCTGTCCAAAAAATAACAGAACCGCCAGCAAGGTCTACAGGACACTGAACAGGGGAAGTCTCACCTTCAGCCTCACTTATGTGTGGTATGCATGATATAGGTGGGCACATAATAATGGCTAGAGTGGCATTTGAACGGTGTGTTTCCCTTTGCTAGTGGTCAGTGTACATTCTGCCACCAATGCTTTAAAACTGCAGGGAGGAACTAAGCCTACTTTTGACAGGTACTCTGAGAATTGGAGAGTAGTTTCATTAGCCATGTCAGAGGAAGATAGCAAGTATAAACGTCATGGATCTGACACCTTAAGGACAAGTGCAAGGTCCTGCACCTGGGGAGGAATACCCCAGACACCAGGACAGGCTGGGGACTGACCTTCTGGAGAGCAGCTCTGCAGAGAGGGACCTGGGTGTCATGGTGGATGACAAGTTGACCATGAGGCAGCAGTGTGCTCTCCTGGCCAAGAAGGTCAATGGGACCCAGGGGTGCATTAAGAAGAGCGTCTCTAGCAGGTCGAGGGAGGTGATCCTGCCCCTCTACTCAGCCCTGGTGAGGCCACATCTGGAGTATTGTGTCCAGTTCTGGGCTCCACAGTACAAGAGGGATGTGGAGCTGCTGGAGAGAGTCCAGCGCAGGGCCACAAGGATGATCAGGGGCCTGGAACATCTGCCCTATGAGAAGAGACTGAGGGAGCTGGGCCTGTTCAGCCTGGAGAAGAGAAGGCTGAGAGGGGACCTGATCAGTGTCTGTAAGTACCTCAAGGGAGGCAGTGAGGAGGATGGTGCTGGCCTCTTTTCACTGGTGGCCACTGACAGAACTAGAGGTTATGGCCACAAACTGAAACACCAAAAGTTCCACAGGAACTTAAGGAAAAATTTCTTACCAGTGAGGGTGACAGAGCACTGGAACAGGCTGCCCAGAGAGGTTGTGGAGTCTCCTTCTCTGGAGATCTTCAAAACCCGCTTGGACGCAGTCCTGTGCCACGTGCTCTAGGTGACCGTGCGTGTGCAGGGGGGTTGGACTAGATGATCTCTAGAGGTTCCTTCCAACCTTAAGGATTCTATGATTCTATGACATATACCTTGTTAATGACAGATTCATAATTATGGAACAGGGTCCTTGCTTATCCAAAGTGAATTTTCTTTTTGTTTATTTTCTGGGGGGATACATACACCAATATATCTAAACATGACTCTGTGGTCAATCTTGGATATGGAAGGTCTAGAACATCTGCAATGTTGAAGAAGTGTAGACTAACACGTCCGAAAGCACACTATATATAACACTGCCATCTTCTACCAGGCAGTTATGGCTTATATCCTTTTGGCATGCCAACAGTAACTCTTCCACTATTTGTTTCTCCTACAGAAAATATTGTCAGAATATACTATCTTTTCATATCCTTGAAGTCTTCACTTTTTTCTCACATTCAGTCTTGTATACAAAAACCTTTATTGAAAAAAAAAAGCAGTTTGCTGACATTCTTTTCAATTTCAAAACTTTATAATACATTTTCCCATGTGTTGATAAACTGGATTTTAAAAGAGCATTTTCTGGATATCTAGATAATCAACAACACAATGAATATAAACATTTCCTATAAATAGTTCACCATATGGCTACCATTCTCAACAGATGGTGTCTGTGTATCCACTAGAATATACAAGAGCTATGCAGATTTTGCCCTGCAATCATTCAAAATTCTAAACAAGAATTCTTGACTTAGTTTTAGCTTTACTAAGCTTTAATCAATGTCAAAACATACAATCAGATTACCTATGAGAAATGCCACATTTTTATTAATAAATTCTTCTGCAAAAGGCAAGCAGACAGACCTCACCAAATCCATAAAAAGATGTTCCAAAGAGGGGCACAAGATGAACACACCTTCCTCATCATAAGGGGATTTTCTGAAGCTTAGCACATCACCTGACTGCCCAGCAATTTGCTGGACAGACTGCATTAAGCAAAGTCTGAAATCCTATGAATGCCAGCGTTTGCATAGATTCGGTAGTAATAGCATGACATAACATACTTTACTCAAATTTAGCATAAAATTAGAGTCTGATAGTTTCCCTGAAGTCATACATAAACAACTCCAGGTTCTGTACTGTACTTTCAGAAGTTGCTGGGCAGCTGATGGTATTTATCAAAGGCAAACTACTGGGTCAGTACTGTTTCATCTTAAAAACTACTTATGGGATTATCATCGCACAAATACTGTTTGAAAAAAATTTGTTCTTCAGATTTACTGTTCTGTTGAAAATCACCATCCAATTCTCACTCTACACTTATTTCATGGCTGTTCTTACCTACTTGAATAAATACTGTTTTTAGCTTGCAGACTTTCTCTAACATGGTGTTTCTCATCTATTTTGTTTATGGTAAACCAGCACATCCCCTTTCAGTTTTTAAATTGCTAGGCTTCCTGTTCTTGATATCTTGTACCTGGATGTCCTTGGCCTTGCCTAGCTGCAAGTTCTTCTCTCTCTGTTCCTGTTACTGCTTCAACGCTTCTGCTCTCATGCACATACATACATCATTCCAACAAAATCATTACTCAATCCCCTGGACTGGTACCTAGTGCTCTGAGAAACTCGACTAACCACAAAGGAGGGAAGCCCCTCAGC
Organism: Tinamus guttatus; assembly: GCF_059628265.1. Lineage (NCBI taxonomy): Eukaryota > Metazoa > Chordata > Aves > Tinamiformes > Tinamidae > Tinamus > Tinamus guttatus. The sequence goes on from NW_028289051.1 coordinate 127,965, forward strand.
AAATTACTTCAGTGTGGGAAAACAACTACTTGTTTTTCAAATATCTTGTTATTTTGTCATAATTACAGCAAATAGATAGTACTTATTTTCTACAGCAATATATACAATGCAGCTAAAAGTCCTATAGAACTGCAGGCAGTGGTTTGCATCACAACACTATGACTACGTACATAGTTACATTTATACTTATAAGTATATAAAAGTAAAGTATTAACACTTTATAACTGTGTACAAGCTGAATGAGATACTTTACTGAAAATAAATACAAAAAACACCAGAAAGCATCCAAGTCATAAATCCTAAACTTTTGGGTAATTAATGTGTCTAAGCATGAATGAAAGAATGACAAGGCTACTACAAAAGCAGTATGTATCTGTGTAACTGTGCAGGACATTTTTGCAAACCTGTGTAAACCAAGTATTATTTTAAGTATAACTGAGAAGGGTAACTTGCATTTCATCTGTTCAGCTAGGACTATGAAAAATACACAACAGAAAGAAAACTAGAAAGATAAAGAAAGCATCTTTTCTTCCTATAAGAAAAAAATGTTTATAATTTCTAAAGGTCTGAATAGGGATGCAAATAGGGATGAACATTAATTTTTTTGTTATTGAGTACTGCCCAACTTTAACAGGCTATTCCCTGTTGTATGATCTCTAATGGTCCCTTACAACCTTAATGATTCCATAAAGTTTAAATACGGTAACAGCAATAACTATACACAGCCTTAATTTGAAGGAAATCTTCTAAACATTTTTACTTGGAGAATCATAGGAATAAGCGGAATAGATTCACCCGCACATGGAGCCAGCAGGAGTAGTACTCATTCCCTTTTTAACCCATCCTGGAAGCCTTTTACTTCCCCCTAACCACCATCTAATTAATTTGCCTACTACTTGGCAGGCTCTGGGACAAGGCTCCCATAACCGTCCCCTATCTAACTCAGTCATTAACTAGGTTAGGGGAGCATTTCCCTTGTAAATGAGTCCCATAAGCATTTTTAATATTTTTGCACAAAAGAGAGCAGAACATACATATTTTCCTTCATATACAACAGACAATATTTCTCTTTAAGCATAAAAAAGGAAATAGTCCTCTGTCCACTGTGAACAGACAAAAATATTTTTGTCTGCACAGAAGCAAATGATAAGGGAAAGCTCTTAGGATATGTTAAAGAAACGAATAATAAAAGCACAGTAGTGCTTTATGAACTGATAGTTCTAACTCTTCGCAAACACTGCCCTTGTTTCATTGGGCTTATCTGAGGGAGGAGGTAGGAGATACAGAATGGATCCATTAGAAACAGGATAAAATGATCACACACAACCACTCAGCCTGAACCCTAACTCCTGAGCACAAGTAAGACTGCTATTAATACATTTTTAGATTAGTATGAACCATCTAAAGTCAGGGCTTACTTGGGTCCCGCTTGTTTGACTAAGCACAAGACAAGCAAGAACTGGTCTAGTCAGTTGAAGAACATGATCAGACGTACCTTGGCAGTGCTAAAATAACCTGATATAAAGATAAGCTGTGGTGAAGATGCTGGAAAATATGACAGATATCTAGATCAGCAGACAAGCCTAATGCTTATAGTAGGTTTAAGTGATTTGTTGGTTTGTTGTGAGAGAATAGAGTCTAACAGAAGTCATGGCTTTATAGAGGCTTGCTTGAGGTGAGAGCCAGTTACCACTTCCAGGATGGTTGGTATGTGTGGAATCTACTTCTCAACAATCCCCTTGGCAACACAATCTGCCTTCCTAGCACACATTAATAAGAGTAAATGAAGAGTGGAGCAGAACGGAGACTCCATGGCCAAACTTTATTGGCTTCCCTGTGGAGGGGATAGTCTGATGGTGCCGTGTAGAGGACGAGTGAATGGAGCGTGGAGCAGAGTGAAGACACCGTGGCTCAAACTGTGTTGTACTCCCTGCAGAGATGGCACCCTGGTGGTACCATGCAGCTGATAAACCACACAGTGTGATGTCTGGTGGTGGACCAACATTGGTGGCAGACCAGTTCCTTCCAATAGGCTTTGCTCAAACTTCTCCTCCATCTAATCTCATTATAATACCGATACACAACCCCACTCCGGAAGTTACCTGCTTCCAAGGAACAACCACTCCTCACCGAGCATGCTCTCTAGATTTTCACTTAGGTCGGGAGACTTTCTTAAATCAATGGGTCCAGCCGCCCCCATTCCCTCTAATCTTTGAGGATCGGCTGGAATGCAAGGGGATTCATCTCTTACCAAATTTGTCCCCCTCATCAAACCGTAACATCTGTAAACTAGAGAACAGAGTACTTAGAAGTTTGCACAATAAAATATATGAGTTAATCATTAATGTCTTGCAAAATGTCACTTCTGGGTGAGAGTTTTCATATCATGTAGAAGGGCAATGAATGCAGACATTTTCAAATTAGAAAAGATTACAACAATTAGGGCACTTAGTAAAAACAAAAAAAAAAGGAAAAGATGCAGACAATGGACAAAAGCATGAATATTGAGAGGAACAGAGAAATAATATACAAGGCTTTTCCACACACTCTATAAAGAGATCAGAAAAAGTGCAAGATGTGTCAGCCAAGAAGACGAAAACGCTCCCTCTGCAAATCACAGCAGACTTTTCTACTCCCCTTAGCTCATACTCATGACATCAACATGAAGGGATGTATAAGAAGCACCTTGAGCGTAAGTTCCTATTACAGTCTCTTTTAAAAGGGAAAATCGCTTCATTTTTAATGAAGGACAAGTGTTAGGAATCAGCAGGGGGACTGTCAAAGAAAAAAAAAACAGCATTGAATTGTCTCTGCAATTTAACACAAAAATGCCATGATTGGTTCAGACCAAGAGGTCCATGTAGTACCATGGACCACATCCTGTCCTGGCAGTTGGTAACAAAGGACAACTAGAGAAAAATTGAATGAATGGGCAAGAGGGAAAGCATATTTTTGTTCATAGCATGTACATTTTCCTATTTTCACAAGGATTTAAGCTGCCAATATTTTACAAAAGAAAACCCCAAAACTACAGAAAATGAACAAATATTTTTCCTCTTGTATTTAAGTGATCCATGTGAAACCTGTGTGGTAATCTTACCGTTTTACCCTAATTAAAAAAAAAAAAAAAGGATCTAAACCAACCAACCAACCAACCAAACAAACAAAAATCCCAGCAAAATATATTTCTCTTTTACATAGATTTGCACTTTGAAGAGATTTTTTTTTTTTTTTTTTTTTCTTTTTTTTTACTCCCCCCATACCTGTTGAGAGAGATAGAAGTTTAATGAGCAACAACTGCAAACATTTCAAACACCATTTAAGGCACAAGGTGCAAGCATTATGAAATTAATCCCTTGCTTCATCAGTAACTTCTATGATTTTAGCTACATATCCTGACTGACACGAAAGTAGGATATTCCATACAGAATATAACCTACAAAAAAAGAGATACCCTTAACAAAATCAAACTTGATACATTATAGGAAAAACCTTGGCCGCAAGAAAGGACATTAATTACAAGTAAATATGGTTATGGACATTTCACAATACCTTAAAACGCAGTTAAAAAGCCAGAGTAACAATAACTATCACCTATAAGAGGAATTGAAAGCAGAAACTCCCAGAACTGAAAGTATTCACTACAACATGTAACAGTTGATTATTCTACAGCATGGGATTGCAAAAAGAAGGAAGTCTTGTTCATACTTATATTTGGTCCAAGTCAGGAATATATGTATTTTCTAATCCAAGAAGTTATACACAAATATAGCACATTAGTTCTACCTGCAGCAGATTTTAATGTTTTATTAATATGCTTGCAGCTTTCAACTTGAATTTTATGAGTATCATTCATTCATTTATTATATGCTAAATAAATAATATGTTAAATAAATATAACTGCTCATTAAGCAGTCATTTTTTACAAGAAGAAATAAGTGTTAGGATATTAAAATGTGCTCCAATATCTTAAAATTATTGAAGAAGTACTTTTTATTTCTAGCTGTACTTCTCATGCCCCCACTGGATTTAGACCTCATTGAGACTTGAACATTGCCCAGAATTCTGTGCTATACAGATGAAATCTCCTTGAGCAGTACAATTTTGGAAAAGTTCAAAGTTGTTCATTATTTTTTAAAGCACTATGTGAGGGCAGTATCAGCCAGGACTCAGGTCTCGGCCAGCAAACCATATTAAGTCCTCAAAACAAGAATTATAAGTTAACTTGTCATGAATAAAATTCAGAAAAACTGTATTTCCAGTTTAAAATTGTATCATTTTAAAATATGTAATTTATTTCATAAATTGCTCCAGTAAAAATTCCTGTGCATCAATCTTTATGAAATAAAAGAGAAAATTGGAAAGTACAGTTTCCAGAATCCCATTACCTGTGTGCCAGCAGCACCCTGAAGGTCATCCGATTCGGTCCCAAATAACTTGGCAGCAAGTTTGACCAATCCCAGTTCCATTCAGTAATGGCTGACTGTTGATACATGGGAAGAAGCTATTGTTAGTTATTAATCAGTGTTAATATGATCAGTAAATTAAAGCTCCAGCTGTGATATACTAACTAAGAAGGAGGAGGGGTTCTAGAACAAGGATTTAGACAGATAATATCAATCATGTCTACAGAAGATAGTTTTTATTCCAATAAGACAGCAATTAATTTATAAATCCATTTGGGGATATAACCATTATTTATAAAAAGATAAATCAATTTTTGAACCGTTATTCTTCCAACTGTTAATGGCATTGTGCCCAATCACTTTGTCTGAAAGCTCGACTCTTTTTTTGAAAGGCAAAATAATTGGCAATCTTATTTTAACAGCAATTAACATTTTCTACTGTTAACAAAAATTTTGCCATGAAAAACTTAGTATAGCTGAAACTCAAGAAAACTTGTATCTTAGTTAGAGAATGATGGTTTACTTCTATTTTTTGTTAGACAGGTTAGTTACCAGATGGTTATTTTAAATACCAGTAAGCCTAAACAATATGAACTAACACAACCCCACACTGCCTACTTAATAAATGACAAGATCTACAATAAGAGTGGACAGACAAACGACTATAAATGGTATTCATAGAATCATAGAATCATAGAATGCTTAGGGTTGGAAGGGACCTCTAGAGATCATCTAGTCCAACCCCCCTGCATACGCAGGGACACATTTGTCACACTGGGGGTATAAAAACAAGTTCACTCTAAAGGCTGAGACTCGTCCGGCCTGGCACAAGCTGTGTGGCCTCGTGCTGGTCTCTCCACCAAGCAGAGCCCCACTCCAGAGTGGGATCCAACCATGTGGGGCGAGACCCATCCAAGTGACTAATCCATGATCCACTACCTGAACGGAAAACTCCCTTCTAAGTTCTGCGGGTCTCTGGTGCAAAGGGCTCTTAGAAATATTGCTCCCTTTCCTGTTTACCAAACAGCACTGATTGTATAAAATTAATTTTCATTGCCTATACTGGTCAAGTAATGATTACATTTGGGGAGATAAGGGCATTGAGTACTTAAAAAGAATTCAAGAAGTTTCTCAGAAAAATGGAAATATCTTGCAGGTTATCTTTTTCTTCTCACAGACAGTACTTAGTGGTTCTGGGATAAAAGTATCAATACAATTCCTTTAGATAATTCCTCCCTTTCCTTCCTTATTTTAGTCCTATTTTTCTTTTCATTTGATTTTCTCACTAACTCTCATCTCTGCCATACACTGATAAGTAGGATAAAAAAAGACAGGTGAAATGTAGAGAAAGAAAATAAGAAAAGACTAACTAAAGTAAGAAGAACATTCAGTGAAAGTGGAAAATGAATGAAGAAGAATGCACTTGAGAAACAAGAAATGAAAGGAAGAGTCAATTATGAGAATCATAACAATGAGAACAAATAAGTGAGCAGTAAATGCAAGGAGGGGAAATAGGGCAGAAAAAAGGCAAGCGTTCAATCTTCTACAATGAATTAAAATGAATTAAAAACTATGGAGGAAATATTGGTAAAATCAAGCAGTGAAAAAAAAAAAGGAGGAATAGAAGAGACAGCAAATGCCATGAAAACAAGTAGGAAAATTCATAAAAACGCCAGAAAACAACTTCAAGCAGTCCATCAACCCAACCAGTTCTATCTGTTTTTTTTTAAAAAAAGTTTTCAGGATAGGAAAATTATTTCTTCAATATTTTTCTTCATTTGACTGGGGAGGACTTGTATATCTTAAATGTATTAGACAATAAAGCAGAAGCACTGGTGGAGAGGTGTCAGGACAAATTGATAAAAACCAAGAGCAACAAGTTACTAGGACCAGATGGTAATTATTCAAGATTTCATAGGAATGCAAGAATGAGGTAGCTCAGTGGTAACAGAAATGACACACTTCCTAAAAATCATCTATTGAATTAGAAAGCTGAAAGATTAAGAAACATACATATCCTTAATAAAAGTGCTAGAGTTGATCTCAAAAATCAGTGGCCTTTTCAGAAACCATGAAGTTGATTGAAATTATAAGGAAGTAATTTGCAAAATATGGCACGCTGGTGACAAATTAGCAAAGCTTCAGAAAAGGAGGGTCATCTACTGTACTACATTTTGCACATATTTCAGCAAACAATGTGATTTTCCTTCAGAAAGTTTTAAAAATAATTTCTTTAAAGAATCCTGTAGTGAGCAAACTAAGAGCATGCCTACGTTATATAACACCATACAGTACAGACGTCTTTGGTTAGAGCTGCACCAATTCTCTGGAATCATAAGCAGTATTGCCATACCTGTTCCAATTGGGTCTTTCGAGGGACTTTTTTTTTTCTTTTTTTAAATACAATACATAATTAATCATGGACAGAATACATATTCATTGACGGATTAAATGACAGTTCATATATTAAGAAACAAATCTAGTTACATTAGATTTAATAAAAGTCAACAAGTTAATAATGAATTACATACTACCAAGCTTCATGGTAGAGGCCAAACACTAAGAAATTCATTTAAGAAGGAATATATCACATGGGAAGAAAATTTCATCCTTGCCAAGGCTTTTGCATTCTCTGCAACCACTGGGAATAGTCTTTACAAGAGACCAGATACTGAAGTATACAGACCACTATTTTAGAAATAGGAAGTTCCGCACTGCTAAATAAAATGTACTTTTTATGGTAAAGAGAACTAAATTCTTTAACTGTAGGAAACAAGTCTTATATTGACAAACTGCCATTGTCAATATAAAGTCGGTACTTTAAACTCTGTGATTTATTTATTTTTTAATTCTAAGATATCTTCAGATCTGAATACTAAGATACGTATTCAGTTACCAGATTTCATTTCAAAAATTTGCAAAATCTAGAGCTATCTCATATGGTCTACCCCTTGTCATCTGTTGATTAATAGAATACTGCAAACCTGTCATGGACCAGAAAAATTCTGTCCTGAGTTGTTGCTTCCTGAAGTTCTTATTCTACTACACTATTAATGAATTGAGATTGAGGCACAGCAAATTATTTTCTGTATTTTATACTAAGTGATTCTGTACCCTCTTAAATTCGATCAGTCTACTATACATGCAAAGGCCTAACAGAAGAAAAAGAATGCTTTTAAAACATCTAGAATAAGAAGCCTTGTGAAAATAGTGCTAATTGTCACATTCAGGATATTAAAAGTTTGATTGCGACATGACAATTATTCGGCATTCATTAAGCAAAGAGGAAAAAAAAATACTAGGTATGCTTTACAGCAACACCCAATGAATTGTCCAGTAACAGCACAAGTGAGAATGGAGATCATTCCACTTGAAAAAAAAATTGTACTGAAAAAAAGTATCTTCCTACCAGAAGTCTGTGAAGTGAACTTCATATAACTAAAATATAATTTATTTTTAAATGTATGGAATCCTAGGTGTACAGCCAAAGATGTAACTGAGAATTAAGAAGATTTTTTTTCAAGTGTCCAAGTGCTTTCAGAAAGTACGTACCATCTTCTGAAGCGACTTAGTCATGTTTCTCTCTAGTGGTAAATTAGGCACCTCAATTTATTTTCTTTAACTTTTATTCTGAATTTCTAGAAGTAAATTGTTATCCATTTACACATGACTAGCATATCTTGATGAAGAACATAAAAATGAATGCTTTGAATGAAATGAAGCACTTCCTTGCCTTGCTTACTCTCATTATTCTGTGAATCTGATGTAATTCCAAAGAGTCCTCTACACTACTGGTTAGCATTTCTATGAAGGACTTACCAGGTGAAATTCTGAATGTGCACTTGGAATTCTGCCATAATTTTCAAAAGGACTAATCCCTATCTACCATTACACAGATGTAAAAAATGTCACTGTTAATAATGGGCTTCCCTTTACTACACTGAACTATTATAGGAAGTGAGTAAATGTAAATTGTTCGTATACACAATAGAAAAGGACAATAGAGCTCTTTGAACATCATGACTATAAAGGGTGTCCTCACTAGCTTCCTGAGTAATAACATTCCTTCATCAAATGGGAACTCCTGTAATTAATTCCATTTTCATGATTTCAATCTCCATATTTATCACGTTCACAAAAGTATATAATAGGACACTATAACCAGAGTCCCATATTTTCACCAACCTGATTGAACACTTTTGCGCAATATTGGCTGTGCACCTGGAAAGGATTGAAGACAAGCTGCTCTTCCTTGCCCCTCAGTGTCAAAGGCAAACATTGATCAGAGGTGCCACTCTCTTCAGAAGGATTTTCACAGGACAGCTGTTCTTTCAAATAATCCTTTTAAGGGGGAAAAAAAAACATACAAAATAATATATGCTACTTAGGCTTCTTGAACAATCATTTATTCAAACCTCAAGCCTAAGTTTACTGTGTGCTTGATAGAAACTCCTTCCAGTTAAAAAGACAGTAAATGATCTCTCAAATTCAAAGCCTTTTTAAAACAGGTCTACAACAAACAGTAACTAACCTCCATCAACATGTAACTTTAGGATTCAAAATATAACCTACAGTTTTGAAATCAAATTTTGATCTCATTCAAAATATTGGTTAGGTGTATGTAGCTGAATTGCAAATTGAAACTGTTTTCTATGAGCTGTTCTATGGTTATTATATGATTTTATATGATAATGTATACAAAATATTTAAAGTTATCTTTAAGCAGCATGAAATAGTTACTAAACAAATATAAATTGATTGCTTAATAATTATGTTCAGAACAGTTGTTTAAATACAGGAGATAATCTGCTCTTTGAAGGTATTTTTAATTATTTTAATATTCAAAAACTTGAAATTATTTATGATTTACATAGCAATTTTAGAAATGGTAGTGTAGCAGATTATGATTATTTTGGCCACAATCTTTTCTGCTTTCACTTTTTAAACTACTATGTAAATAAATCATCATTGCATGTCAATAAAGTGTTCTGATTAAATAGAACCATTTTACTAAGAGCTAGATAATGAAAAACTTAAAGATCTACGTGCTGGAAGGATTACTGTGATTAAACAGTTTATTATTATTAAAATGAAACCCAAAATGATAGGATTGCCATAACATTGAGCAAATACTCAAGCAGTCTTCTCAATGCGTCTTCATTAAGATGGGTGGGATATGAAGGGCCCTCTCACTTTGCAGTAGCACTGAGATTATAAAAATTTTTTCAGACCATGGTGAGGGAACATTTTATACTACTCGCCAAGCCATTCAGAGCTCTTAATTGGGTCTTTCTAAAAGAGTAAGGTAATGATCAGCTTAGGCTGTGGTCTAGTCTATAAGAAACAGGTTCCCTCCCAGCATACTGGAGTGCAACTCCTTTTCCTTTGACAAAAAAAAAAAAAAAGAAAGAAAGATTTCAGCCTCGTCAGCAAGCCACTATTTCTAGTGCCAGCACAAAGGGGGCAGGAATGCACAAGGGCAAGAGAAACAGCATCTCTGATGGTTGCAGCCAGTTTTCAGGAATGTTTAAAACAATCAAGAATTTATTTGAGTATAAAAGAAGAATTAGAAATCAGTTGTTCTTTTTTCCCTACTTACGTCAACCATCAACTGCCTAATCCATTTGCGAAACCATATCCCAAGTCTCTTACCTATATTTATTCAGCCTTCAAATTTTGTTTTCTTGTTCTATTCTCATTCATTACTTAATGCCATTAAAAATGTTGAAGTTATGCTAAATGGGATTATTTAAGAGATATTTTTGTAGATTCACCATTTAAAAAAAAGTCTTATTTGCTCACATTTTTTCAATCCCTGCAGACAGTTTTGCAGAAATCCTCTGCATGTCACAGAGTCAGCAGTGGCAGAATCTGTTAGTTTTTCAGTAGAGGTATTGGAACTCACTACTCATGCTTGCTAAGGTTTTGAAAATTTTAAGTGGGGTACAGCCACTTCCCAACAGAGGCATTCTTCCATCCTGGGAATATTCTGGATTTATGCCTTGAGAAAGATTTCATCATCAACAGTAAATATATTAATTTAAGAGCCATTTTAGTACAGGATGTATTGTGTTTATTTTATATTTATTACGGTGTATTTTAACCAGAAAAGGTCATATTTTAATAAATAGAAATGAAACCACATTTGAATGAAAACACATGACCTATGTCCTTGCTATTGGTGACTGACCAGGAAACAATAAAGTAAATGCAATATTCTTGAGCCTGACAGCTCGGGAGAATTGGTTTCTTTTTGGTAGCTTGTATTCAAAGATGCTTTTTAAAATGATTATTCTTTTTGATAAATACATGAAGTACAGCAGCCTATGAGTTCTACAGTATCTATTATAGATAGATATTTAAGAATCATTGTAGTTCTATGTCAAAATACAGTGTCCAAAAAGCTGTATTCTTTATTTTCCTCTCTATTTTTAAGGAAAATAGAGTCACAATTTTATGACTCATCATTTGGGCTTCTATTCACATGAAATTATTAAGCGCAGTGCAGCACAGAGCTATCCAGACTAATTTTATTCTATCCTCTTCATTGTTTAAGACATCAAAAAAACAGAAGCATGGACCGTCATACAGACAGATTAAGTCTATCTCGTAGTAGTCAGGCATTTCAGACACAGCTGAAAGTTATGAAAACTATTATTGAAAAATAATACTGAAAAGTGCATTATGATCAAAGCACGTGAAGCATTATAACTTTTTGTAAGGATTTCAAAGCCAAGCTGAAGTAAAATGCTTGAGTCCTTCTGCAGAGTCTAGCTGGTCAGGATTTTTTCTTTTTTTGACAAGACAGTTTTTTCCACTGAGAAATGTTCTATTTTTAATGAAGCTCTAACTAGCTGCAGAAATTCAAGCAGAGACACCTGGGATGCAGAAAGACAGGTTAAAGTCCCTCTTCCAGATGATTCTCTCTCAGCTTCCTACCTCCTGTTGGATCTGCTCCACTTTGTATAAATAACTGAATGCTCACAGGAATCCAGTCTGGAATTGGGGTCTCTAACACCCGATATGGGCATTCCACCCCCTTCAGCTAAGATATGATTCTATTTCTGATCCTAGAAGTAACAGAATGGATTTTTACAGTAATTTCTACAAAGCAGAAGAGGTCCAACAGGGGAAAATGACAAAGCTCTGCTCTGGAACACTAATGATCCAGTGGATAGAGCAGGTACGTTGGTTGTGGGAGACAGATTCAAATCCCTGGTCTAAACCAAGCAGAATAAAGATTTGAGGCTGGATATCCTGTCCCGTGGGTGAGTGCCCTAACAGTGGTATTCTGTTTTAGAAGGTTTCTCTCATCATCTTTTCTTCATTTCTTTCTACTAAGAGCAAGCCTGAATAAGCCCAGGTGAAAAGGTTTCAGTTTGAACTGTATTACAGCAATAATTTTCATTTCATTTCCTGTACCATTTAATTATTTAAGACAAAACTTGAAAAGATTCTGTATTCTATTAATATTAGGTTGCCATCTCTGCATACATGGTTACGTTGCTTCCAAAACTTCCAAATACAGATGGATAAAAGTTGTTCTTAAGCCTATACTTAGGGAACCAAACAGTTGATTTCATTTTCAGAAGCACAGTGCCAGTACTGAGGTGCTCTCCACCACCTGCATGTAGACATGGCTGCCTAATTGGCTTTTGCGATCAATTAAAAATAAAATTTAAAAAAAAAGAAAAGAAAAAATATCTTGGCCTATGACTGTGTTTGCATTTTATTATAGACATTTTGTACACTTGCAATAATCTTAACAGCACCTGCTTATGCACTCAAGGAATAGTAATTTAGTAATCAAAGCTAATAAACAGAACCTTCTTAATTAAGCTGTGCAGATTTGTATTATACAATTTAAGCAAGCCTGTGTTTATTTCAGTGCATATTATCAGAACAGTTTGGGTAATTTAGGGCAATTTAGTACAGTCTTAGTAATAATGAGATAATTCTTTTACCTTGCCCAAATTCCATGTGCAGGAAACAAATCTGAATTTGTTTACTATAATTCTGAGAGCACTTTAGCTGAGCAGAGTTATCTAGATTAAATAAGGTTTTAATGTGGATGTGTTTACTTCCTCAGCAGACAGTTTTTTTTTTTTTTTTAAACAGTTTGTTTTTTTTTAAAATCAAGGGGAATTGATTTTACTTCTGGTAACAGTCAGATTCTCAGTAGCCTACTGACTTTTTTTCTCCTGCTGTTGTCAATCTCTGAAGATATATTTGTAGTCTGTGATCTAAGTCTAAAGTAAGTTTATGAGCCATACTACTGCTTAAGTACATAAATAAAAATCTACATTGTTTCCTGTGCAAATGCAGAAAAGCCTAAGCTGAATAGATTCTATTACAATTCAATATTGGATTTCATATTGACTATAAGAAGCATTATCCCCTCCTTGACTAACCCTTAGCTGCCAGCAGACGCTGCCTCAGGCCAGTACACACCTAATTGCTCGGTAAAAAGGCCGTTTCCCTACCTCATTGAGCCGGATGATGTGATAAATTTGCCTCAGGTACTCGCTGCCACCTGGTTTGTGGCAGATATCCAGGACCATCATGTTTATTTTCTGCTCAGTGAATTCAAGTGCAGTACCTCCTCCCTCTAACGGTGCACCTTCTACTGCAACAGAGGCACTAGAAAAGATGCCAATATTACATTTTATTTCTATAAATCCAAAAATACAGTCAGCTAAAATTGCATGTAATAATATTTGTAAATACATGACTTGAACAAAACAAATCTTGCTGTATATGCATCTTTGAAGCCCTTATTTAAATATATAACAAAAAATATGTTAAATAGCTAAAGGCATGTCAAAGTTCTTAGAGAAATAAATTCTTCATATTATACCAACTTTATTTTTACATCTGAAAGATGAAAACAAAACATGCCTTACTCTAAAGACATACAACAAACATTTTTTATTTTATTTTATTTTATTTTATTTTATTTTATCTTATTTTATTTTGCCTTAGAGAAGTATCTTTGCTACTTGGAATAGCATTAGCATTTGATCTTTTGTAACTTTTCTTTGCCTGTCAGGGAACATATAAAAGACTAATTAATGTGTCAGAAAGGTAGCCATTACCCTAAGTATAGGTTAGAAATTTTTTAGAAATCTTTTTCTTCTTCCCGCACTGGTATGGTGGTAACATTTCAAAGGAACACATTAGCCACTTGTTGCACTTTTTGCCTTCCAACTCTGTATTTTTCCCTGTTTTCTTCCCAAAAAGTATGTGTCTAATCACTACAAAGAACTCTGAAGGAAAAAGGTGCAAATGCCTTGAAAAATGTACACTCAAAACTCTGACTACTCTTATAGTACTTTCCCTGCAAAAAGTTTAAGTCACAAATTCCATGCTAGTATTATAAATTGATAAAGTATTAAGCAAAAATAAGTACTGAAACTAGTTCTTCCCAATTCTTCTTGCAGCTGCAACATAGATATAGGTTGGCATGTGGACACAGCCACATGACAGACCAACAAATTACACTTCTAAAGTCATTATTAGATTAATTTGAAATCTACAAAATAAACATTCAGAATAAAAAACAAGATTTTCATTGTTTAGAGGTCTAAAAGGAAGTATTTTGGTGCAGTCTGCTGAAAGTTGCAGTTTACAGTTGAAAACGTGCCATGATTACAAAATGAGTTCTTCTGAAAGTTGCTGTTGACCTGAAGGCTCACTTAAATGCCACACAGCTGCTGGACATTAAAGCTGATATTGCTTCCACATGCAGTTTCAGAACTTCCTACAGAGCAAACAGTTTCAAAATATAAACTATAATTTTGTTCTTTGCTGAATGGAAGTAAACGATACTATGTTATTATGGGATATTTTACCAAAAGCTCCCAAAGAAATTGATCTTTAGAATTAAAGCACGTTTGAGGTTGATCTTTCAATACCACATAGAGGTACAAGCTGAATTTCTCAAACAGGCTGACATTGAAAAAGTTGAGCCCCTCAGACAAAGCGGTGTATCAGTGTCAGCACCCAAATTGTATCCTTCCCTGCCCGTCATTGTGCAGGTGAAGCAGATGATTGGATTCAGTCACTGCTATGATTAATGAGTTCCTCTCTGGATTTGGGACTGCTTATCAATCATGTCATTAGGAAGAATGTGCCCTGAAAGAGGCAGACCTCAGCCAAGGAATAACTGCATTCATCTTAATCTGTATATGCACCCAGCCAGCCAAGTCAGGGTCACCACAATGAAAAACAATAATCTTCAACTCGACAAATTACTTTGCAAAGACAGACATTTTGAGGCTGCATGTTCTGCGGAATCTAACTTGACTGTTTACAGCTCCGGTGTTACTATAAAATGAAGGTTATTTTAAGTAATGATAATTCTTTCAGGCAGTACACAAGACAAACTGTACACAAACTGCCACCAAACCTAAACCTTCTGTACAGATACGGGGGTGGGTGGGTGAAGGGGGCATAAAAATTTCCCTAAAGACGAAGAAGAATTTGTATGCCTTAAATGGCACCTACGTGCTGGATGGACCTTTTATGTAATTAACAGTCTCGATGACAATAATCTAACATAGGGACACTCAAGACTTGCTTTTAAAAGTCTGGTGCACTTCAAAGACGTCTTCCGCAATTGCATGTGTACATTTCTCTCTCCATATATGTGTGTGTATGTGTGTGTGTGTACACATATGTCATCTTGCATGGCATTTTATGGGTTTCATTTTCTTACATACATGCTGCATGTATGAATGTACATGGATTTATCTGCAAAATCCTTCAATTTTGGAAAGGATACATGGAATGTAATAGACTACATAGAAAGTAACTTCACATCGATTTCAAACGAACTAGGTAAAACACCACAAGTCTCTCCTTGAAAGATCTATTTTTATTTCAGTGATTATGTAAGCCTTTACCTAGTTTAATTGATACCCACATTTCACAGCTTTACTATATTAGTTTTGTAATTCTTGTTATATCATTTTACCTCTGCATTGTATATTTTAGTTATTAATTCAACTTTTGTTTTTTTTCCCTCCAGAAATTGACTATCAATATTTGGATATAAAATGGAAAAAGTAACATTTATGCTAGACCTCTATTGCAAAAATCTCATCTAAAATCAGGGGGATTTGGTTTCATAACCACATCATAAATAGTAAGTTGGGGAATAAGTAATGCATTTTTAAGTTCCTTAGACATAAAATTACGAGACCCAGGCAAAAAAAGAGAGTTCTCACTTTGTTTGGCACTGCACACACATTATATTACAGTTATAGATGAAAGACAGTAATTTCCTGCAGTTTGATGCCTGATGTGGAAAATGTATTATAGCATTTTTAAAATGTTAAAAAACAAAATAGAGTTACTACTCTGTTATTATATTAAAATTCAAATCTGTACTTCAGTAGAGGTACAAATACCAGAGCTTTAGTGTTTTTAAGAGTTTATCGCAGTACTTTTCTTAAACTACAGTTCTTTATTTAAAAATACCTATTCTCCTCTCAATAACATTACAAGTAGTACGATGGCAGCATTCTGTTAAGAATCAATCCACACATTATTATGGTGGCTTTTTATTCTATTAAAGTTTCAGTGCCTGGCATCTGGCTTCAATCTTTTAATCACTGGATTAGAGCTTGTAAATTAGTACTAAATTGAAATGTAAAGATTACAGAGGTCAATGTCAATGAGCATTTGTGTGGCACTATTACCGCTTATTGCTACTCATGTTAGCTGGCTACTCACAGAAACAGGATACTGTACCCCAGAGCACTGCATAAAAGTCTATTTGTTGATATCTGTGATCCATATTTAGAATCACTGTATTGTTTATTTATATAGGCAATTACTGTCAGGATATTATTGACTGTGACTTTCAACAGTGTTCATGAATCTTGCTTTCCCATAGTCAACAACTTAATTCACTAAGTCACGTAACTCCAATAAATTTAATATTAGGAAGAAATAATATTTTTGCAGAGATATATGTATGGTATACAAATTCACAATTAAAAAAACAGGACCATGTACACATTGACATGCATGCAACTCCTTGAAAAAACATTATAGCTGGATGTCAAATATGTGAGAAGGTTGATATTTCCTCACAAAGACACAGCAGGGTTCTTTCCTTGTCCTGTCCTGATACGTCCTACTTGCCCTCAGGGTATGTTACGTTTCAAAATGAAGCACGCTTACTTTTTAATCACAAATGAACATGGAAAGCCTTTTATACTTCCCCTCAATTTAATCTCCATAGCAAATATCATTTGGAAATATATTAGTACCTTCTAGTCAGTATACCTGTTCACATACTAAAAGACATCCCAAATAAATAGTTTGCATTCACAGATGATCTTAAGAGATTGCACATATTCACGTTTATGAACAGCCTAGACTGTTCCCATGAAACAACTGTCATCTACTTTTTAACCACACAATTAACTTGGAAGAGCATATTAAAAAAGCATCAATATCAAGAACTAATCCATTTCACTTAACATGACTATTCATGTAAAAAATTAAAACAAAAACAATACCCATAAGCACATCAGCAATCCAGTAAAATAAAGAGAAAACAACAGCAGCTGAAAAATAGCAAATTCTTACCAGTCTATGATCAATTTTTTAGCTTTCAGCAACTGGCTCTCAATCCAGTTTGGTCTTTGTTGTTCAATGCTCTGTATAACCTTCTGGGTCACTTGTTTAGGACCACTTTTCTGTTTTCCCATAATACTTTCTAAGCACACACGAACTAAACTGAGTTTTTCTTTGCTCCATCTGTCAAGTGTTGCACCTGTTAAAAGTTCTGCAGTATTTCCATCCTCAAATATCCGACATATAATTACAATCAAGTTCCAGACAAGCAGACCAGCTTTCTTCAATTCAACAAAGTTTCTTGACATTTTTCTCTCAGCTAGAAAAAAGAAGTACTTAACTGGGGGAGGCAAACATGCAATCACTGTAGGTAACTTGCTGATTACAATAGATACTGCCTGAGCTGCAAGTCTTGTGAAGCCTTAAAAAAAGAAAGAAAAGAAGATATGATTAACATTAGCATTCTGGTTCTATCACAGCATGCTTCTGAATGTTGGATGATAATTTCTAACTTTCTTTTGTACCAGAAATGGGTAAAAAGCTTAAGTGCATAACACCGTAGCTACACTTTTATTTGCTTCTTCTATATGAATACCCCCAAATCTCAACAATAACATGAATCAAAAATAGAGAACCTAGAAAATTTAGAATTCAGACTGTGATTCTATTAACAATTAGTCCCGCTGTGCACAGTTATTACAGAATAAATGAAAAGGATAACTGTCTGGTATTCTGAGTAGCTTGTAATGAAATGTTAAAGATGTTGGCTTCAAAATTGCATTTTTTTTTAACTTTAAGCATTGAGCATTGAACCAAGTCTCTTAGAAAGACTGACAGAAACATAAAGATTATCCTATTTTCAAACATACAGGACTTCATCTTACAGACTTCCATGTAAGAAGGCTGAACACTCCATAGGACTCCTTTTTAACTCCTATGGATATTAAGAGTAACTCTAAAAGTAACTATGGAAAATATGCTGTTGAAAAAACAAGGCGTATTAAAATTAAAATTAAAACAAAAAGATGGTAAAAAAAAGTCAGTCGTGTTCTAGGTGTCACATAGAATCCTTAAGGTTGGAAGTGACCTCTAGAGATCATCTAGTCCAACCCCCCTGCACACGCAGGGACACCTAGAGCACGTGGCACAGGACTGCATCCAAGCGGGTTTTGAAAATCTCCAGAGAAGGAGACTCCACAACCTCTCTGGGCAGCCTGTTCCAGTGCTCTGTCACTCTCACTGGTAAGAAAGTTTTCCTCAAGTTCCTGTGGAACTTTTAGTGCTTCAGTTTACGGCCATAACCTCTAGTTCTGTCAGTGGCCACCAGTGAAAAGAGGCCAGCACCATCCTCCTCACTGCCTCCCTTGAGGTACTTATAGACACTGATCAGGTCCCCTCTCAGCCTTCTCTTCTCCAGGCTGAACAGGCCCAGCTCCCTCAGCCTCTCCTCATAGGGCAGATGTTCCAGGCCCCTGATCATCCTTGTAGCTCTGCACTGGACTCTCTCCAGCAGCTCCACATCCCTCTTGTACTGTGGGGCCCAGAACTGGACATAGTTCTACATAACCATATACTTCATAAGCACATAACCAATTAATCTTTAAAACTAAGCAAGTTAGCCAACATACTTAACCTCTTAGCTAGTTCTATGAGTTTAATCTTAGCAATAGCCTAAAATTATCACACAAGTTCCAGACTAAACTTGATCTGCTTAGTCAGATTGGAATATAAGTGGAATGACCATACAGACAGCTGCACAAACACGCATCAAGATGCTGAAAAAAAGGCATATATAAAGGAATCATGGATTGAAGTCGAGACATAGTAAAGCAGGCTTGACCAAAATCCACCAAAATCGAAACTTCATGCCAGAATACATTACAGTAGCGTATACTCTACTGAAAATAACTCAGGCAATATTTTGGTGGCAGCAAGTCTGTGGTGAAATTTTTGCAAAGTTTAACATTTTAATGTGATGAAGTTACGTAGGCAAAGTAGGTTACGAAAGCAAATAGCAGAAACCATCTTTACATCTGATCCCCTTCAAAATATTTCCTATTATATATATATATATATATATAATCTGTGTTTCTTCAGTGACTGCTTCAACAATGAAGCATCAGCAAATTCACTACCAGGGTTAGTGTTATTCAAATATAAATTGTTTCATTGTGAAGTTAAGATGAGTTAGGATGCTACAAGTTTGTACCACTGAGGCAAACACATGTCTAAATTTGGGCACCATCATTAAAAAGATGATTATAGGAAGAATTAGTTACAGCCACTAATGTAAGAGCATAGACATTATTTGCTCTGTCTTGAATCCCACAATACTACTTTCATGTAGTAAAACACTTAAGTACTACTAATATTTTTTGGAAAAACTTGGTTATGTGTGCAAGGGTGTAAACCTCAAGAAAGTGGTATTGAATTGTAACATGAGAAATCCATTTTATTTAAAGTATGTTTGAAAATAATTTTGCTTATTATCAAATTCTAACACTCATGAATCCTACTTGTTCATCTTTCATGTATAACAAACATTTATGACAAACTCATATAACAGTATAATTTTCACCTACATTTCCCAGATTCTTTCCTCTTCATTTCCCGAGGTGTATAATTCCATTCCTTTGGAACTGTTTTCAGTAAACTTTCAGGAACTATTTGCTTGTGCTGATACGTTCCATAGTTTTCTGTTGCCTCCCATGAATGCATCAGAGAAATTATCTGCTTCACTATACCCTTAACTGAATTAATCAAAGTCATCTTCAAGTATTTGATAATCTCTGGCTCTGTTTCACCACAACTGGAAACTTCAGAAGAAAAAAACATATTAAATATTCAGTAAGTGTATAGACATTTGTGTACATCTGTTTCAGAAAGATGAGTTTTGGAAACCTTGAGGAAACAAAAGTAACAATGTAGTAATTCATAACAACTTACTCAGGACTTCTAGTCTGTTACAAATCAAAGAAATAGCACTAAGCAAAACCATGTAGCACGTACAGATTAATAAGGTACTGGAAAATGTGATAAATGAATTTATTTCCTTCTTCCTTGTTTCTCTACATAAAATTTCTCAGTGTAACTTACTCAGACTGCTGTGTTCCTTTTATGTGAAGCACATTTATTATTTGTTAGGCTTCAATGAGACAAGAAGATACACTTATTTATCTCTATCTCCTTGTTTTCAACAGTAGTAATAAAGTTGCATGTTAGCTAACCAATCTGGTTTATTAGAGAACAACAAAGGAAAATGGATATTTTGCCAACAAAAATGTATAAAAGTGTATCACCAGAAACATAGCTTGTTATCAGAGACGGCACATTGAAAATGGAACATTTTAAATGCAGTTAGACTGCATTTAAAGACATTAGAAAGACTATTAACCTTCTCCACATTCTTAAAATCACAAAGAATCAACGATTTTCTCTGAGAAGAAGAAAATATATTTAAAAAAAGGAAAGAAAAAGAGTAGAACAGGGGAACATTATGGTGGAGGCCTCAATAACTTATGGTAAAGGCAGATGTAGAACACAGTACCTACCTGAAGTATCGAGATATTCTCAATGAATCTCAAAAGAAAAGTACTAATGCAGCAGTTGTCAGAGAGGACACAGATTTATTTCAACTGGTTTCCCACTAAGGTCCTTTGCCCTAACTTTTGCTTGTTTGTACTGGTGTGCGTTTAGCCATCCTCCTTTTCAGGCTGAATCCTGCCTTTTTTTGGAGAGCAGCATTCACTGTAATCATGACGGGAGCTCTCCATCTTCATGGAGAATTCGGATTTGCATGCCTGATGACAGCACAGTCCATCAGAATATTTCTGCCTCAAAGGGAGCCCTTGCTTTTTCTTCCACTCTAATCATTTCCCATTTTAAGATACTTGCAAAAGTTTGGAACTCTTAATTGCTCATGGGAAAAGAATTTGTATGCATGGATGAGCTACAGAAATTATCTGCTGCAAACCTGCTGGTAAAACACTTTGGTAAAACGCTGGCAAATCAGCCTCCTGGTCTACCACACTGCTTTATAACCTCTATTCTGCAAAACTTACATCATGCCTATAACATTCTGATAGCTCTAAACACTTTGGTTATAATTTTGAAGTAACACCATTTGAAGTAACCGTCATTTCATCTAACTTATTAAGTAAAAATTATTTGCAGTGCCTGTCTGAAAAGTAATGAGGTTTAACATCAGATTAAAATAAGTATTAATGAATACCTGTCATATTACACAAGGAATCCCACAGATGCTCCTTTTCCATGTAGGTCTCAAAAGCAATGCCAAGTGATTTGGGTGATAAAATACAGGAAGACAGTACACTGAAGATTGCTTCAATCAGAGTAGGCTCTTTGGTACTTGTTTTCTGTTCTAAGAAAGAATTTTGTTCGGAATCGGAATTCAACACTTCATTTCCTTCAAAATAAGAAAAAACATGATTATCATAATTTCCAAAGAAGGTCATAATAAGTCATAAATATTAGCAATGGACAGCATTAACCAAAACAAACTGAAAATTGTATCTGAATAATAATTCAAAAAACAATAATACTTGCAGATACTGAAATCTGATCTTGCTCTGAACAATGATATTTGACTGTTTTACTGAAATATATATAGTCATTGAAAAGCTCTTCAAGTATGCTTGCAAACTATGGAATATACCGATTTTAATTCAAAAAAACAGTATATAATTTGAAGTTGATTATTAAATATTAGTCAGAGGAAACTATACTATTTTTGTAGAAACAAAACAAAAATTTAACACATGCTAAAGTCCTCTTATCAATAAATTAATAACATGAAACAATGGAAATAAATTTGGATGTATAAACTAAAAAAAGTAATCGCCCCCCAAAACACATTGAATTTCCTTGTTTTTCAGCATAAGAGAAAATTCAGAAATAAGTTGCCCTGATCCCTGGTAAGTTACAGCCATTTATGCTTTTAAAGATAAGTGATGATTCTGATAAATGTGATTGATACTCACCCACATAACATATATTTCTATTTTTTTCATAATCATTATAAAACATTCTCTCAGTTGAAGAATAATGATATGTTTAAACCTCTCTTTGAACCAGAGTAACTCAGTGACTTTGACTTTTGCTAGTATATATTTCTGGAATACACTTTTGATGCTAATAATCATAACGAATAACCAGAGACAGAACAAGTTATAATACTTTTTCATTAACATTTTTATTTTTTAAAGAAAATTAAAAAAAAATAAATTAGATACAATTCTATGTGAAATGCCATCATTTTCTGCCACTTTGGCTGCCTATAACTTCAGCATCTCTATAGGAGAAAGAGGGAGAGCTCAGTTTCTAGACTGCTTGTTTCTAGTTGATTCATCATTGTTCAATGGTGTCTGTGACCTGAAATTAAGCCTAATTTTCCTTTACGACGGTATTGCAGAGTATATCTCACTCATAATTTATTTTTAGCCTTACTAATAAGTTTTCCACTACAAATAACTTTAGAAAAATTGAAAGAAGTATAAAAGAATTCTGAAAAGGGTTACACATAGCTTCTTATAGCTACTATATGAACTGTACAAATATTTTGCTTCTAAGCAAAGATGTCTATAAATCAAGAAACACATTCTGAGGATAAACACAGCAACAAATACATGCTTTAATCAGCCTTTTCCTATTTCACCCCAAAGTAAATGTATAAGAATAAAGACCCTTCAAAGCTCAAGTAGTATCAGTATTCTGACTGATAAAACTGGTATGATAGCTTCAGATAGTTTAAAGGTTTAGCTAGTTGATCAGTATAGCTGGTTAAATATTTTGAATTAGGAATCTACAGAAAGATAGGTAGAATTTTCTTCTGTTAATTCTTTTTTTCTTTAACACTTACTAGCTTACCTGTCATAACATTAAATATTCATCTTAGCTTGAATTTCCAATACAGACGTGTTGTTAATCATCACGTAAGGACAGTATTTATACGACAGGCATGACACGCTCATGCTTCCCACTACATATTTCTCTTTTTTTTTTTTTCCCCGAACCACTACATCTGTATACCAAAAGCTAATCTGTGAAGCTAAAGCTTCAACAGGCAGCTCAAAGGACATGCTTCTTTGTTTTTTTAGTATGGATATATAAGTAACTTTAGTACCTGCTTAAGAAAATTTGTCATTTGTTATTCCTATATGCAACTACATTTTCCATATGTAGAGAGGATGCCATAATAAACACACATGATCATTATTATTAAAATCAAATATCTTTATGAGAAAAGCAGATGTTTTGAAAATTTTGCAATTAATAGATATGCTTTAAAACAGTCATGATGCAACAATCTTCCTTTGCCAAAATAATGTGCATAATCTCTATGGATGGTACTATATATTAAAAACGGATCTTTAAAGAGACAAGATTACACATATAATTTATCTGTATTTCTTTTCTATTGACTTAAACATCTGCCAGTAGCTTGCTGACATTATCACACTGATACAGCTCTTCAGCTACCAGGTTAGTCCTAAAATGTATCTTACAAAATTCAGAGAATCTTCTTTTTATTGACTCTATTGACTCTTTTCATTGACTTCTTCCTTCCTAATGAACCCTTAAAAGACAGGGAAACTATGAACAGCTATGCTGTCTTTTTTGACCAAAATAAGTAGTAAAAATTCTACTTTCTTCAGGCTGCTTTAGTTAAGTAAAGAAACTGATGATGGAACAAGTTCCCATATAGTTCTTTTATTTGCTAAGAACACAGAATTTCTGTTTTCTTGGTAATTTAAATAACAGGAGCCAATGAGAATAGAAAGAATGCAAAAAGGATGTATTTGCAGTGTTTATAGGATTAAACCTCTTTCAGTAGGAACTCCATGCTGCTTGCCTCTTTGGGCTATGTTCTCAGAGCTTCTTCTATCATTTACTTGTATTCCTTTTCGGTTACTGTACTTGTCTGCTATACAGACACACCTCTCCACTGCAATTCTCCTGTCAGGCTTGATAGCTAGAATCTATTGTAACTTTGAAAGTGTTTTTATATTGGCAGAAAGTCTATTTTGTTATTTATTTATTCCAAAATAGAATTTAAGATCACCTTTATCTTGAATGAAATGTAGGTCTTTATCTCACCTATTTGAGTTTAGTAAAATCCATATATAATATATATAGTATATAATTGTATATAATATAATAATATAATATTCCCCATATTAGCTGCCATCTATGAACCCGTTGATTCCTAAACTTTTAAAAATACAAAAAAAAGGAAGTATGTAACAAACTTTAGATCATTTGACCTTAGCTATTAATATATCAGCAAACTAGTACTCTGTGTATATATCATTAATCCCAAATGATTTTACTCTCATTCAACCTTCTTTAGATTTTTTCTCCCTGAACAATTTCTTTCTGAACATCTGGGAAGAAGCTTCCATTAATGAATCCCTGGGTTAATTGCTTATGTGAAATCTGTCTACTTGGGTCAAATAGAAAATTCATCACTATCATAATCCCTCCAGCTTTGCTTTTAATGGGTAATATAATATGCTGGAATCCTGGCATGCTGATAGCCAAAAGTTGATGGGACAATATTGAATTAAGGCTTATGGTCACACTACATTCTTTGTATTACCCCATGTATTGGGATCAACACTGAACAAGTTCTTTCAGACCTGTTTACTCTTTTCTTTAGCTCATCCTTTGGAAGTGATCAAAAGGAACAGGATATCTGAGGTCCCTTTGCTATGATCCTTCTGGTAAGAACTATAATAACAGTAAATCAGTAAACCCTCTACCCTTTTACCACATTGGTTACACCAGTATGGTTATTAATGACAGTTTTGGTCAAACTGGTATTTTGAGGAGAAACCACCTTCAAAAACATTTCCGAATCTT
Organism: Tinamus guttatus; assembly: GCF_059628265.1. NCBI lineage: Eukaryota > Metazoa > Chordata > Aves > Tinamiformes > Tinamidae > Tinamus > Tinamus guttatus. The sequence goes on from NW_028289051.1 coordinate 152,840, forward strand.
ATGATGTTCAGCCATAATTATACATTTTGAATTCATGTAGAAGCTAGTAAAACCTTTCCGTTGCTCTAGAGCCTCACACAAGCCTATATTTAACCTCACTGCATGATCCAGAAACATCTGGAGGAGAAAGCCATCTCTTCACAAGCACAAAAATTCCTCCAAGAGATTATTTCTTGCTCTTCAAATATGGACAGAGTTGCAGATGAAAAGCCCAAGCTCTGTCTCAAAACAAAACACACAGCCTTGCATGTCCATCTTGTCCCTATCTGTCCCCAAATCCATTTGTCCCTGAATGTACTTTCCCCGAACTGTCTTTCTGAACTATGGCACTAACACTTTTTTTAGCCTGGGAGGCCATGTCTCAGGATTCCCAAATCCAGTGAGTTATTTCAAGAAAGCATAAAGGTAATCAGCTTCAAGCACCTTAAACATAAATTTTAAAATTGCTTTACATATTTTGCCAATGACAGGAATTCTATATAGAGACAATTTATTTGGAGAACAAACATTTTCTTCTGTAATAACTCACTACTGTGACCAAAAATTTGCCTGAGTCATAAGCAAGGTCAGCTGGTAAAGCTGCCACTTTGCATTCTTGTTTTAGGTAAGTTACAGAAAATCAGTGCCATTTACCTTAAGATGCTATGGCAGATAGAGAGCTCACAAGAGAAACAGAACTGAGGTGGATTAAAGAGATTTCTCTTTCTCAACTTGATATATATATATATCAAGTTGTTCGTCTTGGCAAAAATTCATTTATAGTAATGCCGTCTTAGATAACTCTTCATTATCTGTTAGTGCCTAGGGAGTTAGTTGGTACTGCACGGCATTTTTTCTTTCTTACCAGAAGTTCCCTCCCTCAACTGATTATGCATTTTTAAGTGCTTTTTGAAACAACTCACATTTCCTTGGGTTCAGTTTCATATTTCAGCTTCATACTTATCACAGAACGCTTGCAAATGTCACTACCAGTTCTTGTTTCCAAGCTTTAGCAAGGGCTAGGATATCACCTACGTGCAACTATACAGGCTATATGATAGCTTTTTCTGTTAGTCTCTGAAAGATGCATTGTACAAGTCAAAAATATTTGGTTAAGCTGCCAAAGGTCCTGTCCTGCTCTGAAAGCAGTTTTATCCCAGTCTACTTCCATGTGACAGTATTCTGTTTTAAAGATTACTGCAGAATATGAAGTTAAATCTCTTGTGTGTTCATTGTAATAAATAAGAATTCTCTAAGGGGACTTAATTTCACTTTCTATTACCCAAAATGAATCTGGTACTATCATCTCTTAAATGAAAGTGGACTAAGGACTGAATGAAGGCCTTGGATGTATACTGCTGCTGATTTCTCCATTATCTCCTTATGTACTTTTGGTTAATGGTGAGTTTTGACTGAATAGGTTGGTTCTCCTTAGCACTGATCTTGTGCTGGGCCTGTATAGTTCAGCACAGCTACTACTTTTTGCTTTATTATATGAAGCATAGTTCCTGAGGAAAAAAAAAAGACTCTCAAATGAGAAGCCATAGATTGTTCTGCAGACATGATGCACATTTAGAGCAAGTCTGGCAAAAATCCCTTTTCACCCTTCCTTTGTCTTAACCAGCATCTGCTGGATTTAATAACTCATATTATGCAAAAACACTTATCTTTATTCGTCCAATATTTGTTGCTTGTCAGAATAATCCATTTCTGTTTCATATTCATGAATGATAAAGTAATTCTGATAAAAATATCCCCCAAGAAAACTGCAAAACTATTTATTTTGTCGAAAAGTTAACTAAATATTTGCTATCTTCATTATTTCTTCCTGCAGCAGGGAAAGGTCTCAGATCTTTCCCTTACTCAGGAATATGTCTCAGAAGAAAATTATTAAGTGCTGAACATATAGAAAACCACTCCAGGCATTTGTAACACTACAAATAGATGTAATTCAATACACCTAGGCTATCTAGACTTCCAGTCTCCCAGTTTAAGTTACAGAGATCTGAATATATCCTTTTTTCTTTTTTTTAAATGTGTTTTCCCTAGTTGCTTCACTCACATCACACAAGTAAGCAGTTTAGTTCTGGATCAACTGTACTACTTTTTGTTTGATCTAATAACTTTATATTTGATGATTTTACTTTTTCTGTACATTTCCTGTTGTACATAAATTCACAAAACTCCAAATTCTGTCATCTCCTGTGACAGACTTAAACAAAAACTTTGAGGTGAGAGGTATGTCCAAAGTTTGTCGCTTAAAGTTTGGATCTTTTCTACTTCTGAACCTAAAAGACAGACTTAAGCACTTGTTATGTTTTATCCTGGTTTAATTTTATAATGTTAATTTTGTGAGTACATTCTCTTCAAACTACCAGCATTTGCTTGAACTACTTCCCTTTTCCTACTATTTCCAAAGTAGTTACCTTGAACCACTCTTCCTAATACTAACAACTTAAGCTTGTAAACTAAATCCATATCTCATACAAAAATATAAGGAAATGATTGAAAACCTTGCATTTCATAAATATATGCTATAGAACTAGCCTTACTAGACTCATGGCAAGTTCATGATTCATCTTCATGTTCATCATTACTATATTCCTTTAGTGCACTGCTATCACAAATATTCCAAGTTCCATAGTATCCCTTAATGGGCTTTTTCCTGATCTTTGATCTGATATTCACCATGAGGCAACATGAGAACCATTAAATGGAGAACAATAAAATTAAATGCACTTGTATGATACCTGCTATAGGCATCCCAAAGATTTGCCATAATCCAAATAATCACAATTGCTAAGTAAAACCCATTTGTATATAAGTAGTCTTTTAAAAAGAACTCTTACCTACTGGTCTTATTTTGAAAGAGAGAAGAACTGATTGTAAAATAAAGAAAAATGTAAGCAGACTTTTCCTATTTAAAAATTTCTTACCATCTAGAATTAAATACTGGGCTTAAATAGTGAGCTGTTTTGTTATCACTAGGACCAATCACTCAAAACCTACAACAAACTCTTTCTGTTTTTACACAGAATTGTATGCATTACAAAATGTTACTGTTAATGGCTACAGAATTATAAATCACTGGAATTGTTTTACCCTGCTGAACAGAAGAATCCCAAACCATCATTGCTATGCATTAGTGCATGGCTATTATTAGTGCAACTTTTCTTGTACTGTAATAAAAAACAGCTCATATCATCAAGAACATTTTAGCTCATATAGCAGCACAAGCAAAGCTGCATAGAGGCAAATGGTGTCTGATAAATGTACTTTTCATCTGTAATATATAGTTTTAAAGCTTCATTTAAAGCTTCATTTTCTACCAAATTAATGATGTACAGAATACAACTACTTTACTATTAGCCAATTAATCCCATCAAAACGAATCTAAAAGACAGATCATTGAAAGTTTCAACTTTATCTAAAGTAAAAGTTTATTCATATCAGTGTATCTCCACCTCTCTAAATAGCCTAATTTCTAACTCAAAGTAGTACGTAATTCCCTGAAGCTCAAGAGGTGGATCAGTCAGTAGATTAACATACTCTGTCACTTCATCCATTTGATAATTTAAGCAGCAGTGAAATTCAATGCTGGATAGCGCTAGTGTAAGAATATGATCCTGATCAAACATTTGTCAGTCTTTGTAAAATATGACAGGTAAGTGAATGAACGCAGTGCAGTTCTCAGTAAGATGCATGACAGAGGTTGAAACAATGGTGTACTCTGACAAATGTTAGGCCACTTTAAAATGACAGAATTAAATTATTTAATACTATGTGGAGCTAATTGTTTGTTTGCTAACTAGCGGGGATTCCTTTGCTAAAGATAGGAACAGAGACTCGCATTCAAAATGGCTAAAAAAGTAGTTACGTCAAACAGCCAACTATACCATAAACTTTTCCACAATCTCATCACTTCATTTGAAAATTATTAAAATGAAAGATATGTTAACAACACTGTTTCAAACATAAGGTTAGCAGAATTTAAAAAAAAACACTTGTAGAACCTTTTTTGTTTTTTTTCTTATATAATGACATAAAATTTAAAGGTATTAACATGAGAAAGTGCAAAAAAGTACTTCGAGAACACGCCAAGAAACATACACATAATTAAGCAAAGCCTCTAAAATTTTTAGCAAAAGCAAAGCCACAGTATTAAAGATCTGTTAAGCTCAAATTCATTTGGACTGTTTCGCACTTATAAGAGCATGGTTATTAAACTCTTGCCTGTTCTTGAACTACAAACGCTCACAGACTGACTGCAAAGTTTTCTCATTAAAAAGTGAAAAATCTTTCTTTTTTCCTATTCAAGAAGTGCCCTAGTGCTAACTGAATGGCTACTGATACACAATATTGGTGGACGAACTTCCCTCAATATCTGAGTATTAAAAATTCGCGTTTCTCCTTGATATTCTTACAGGAATAAATAGTATAAATACTTACTTGAACTCCTCAATAAGATTCTCACTAGGAGACAATCATGATGTAGCAATGTTTCCAAAAGCAAGTTCAAATTACAGTATGGTTGGGATAAGAGCAGTTTCAGCTGACCCTGGGCTGCCATTTCTCTGACTGATGGAGTCCTTTCAAAATGTAAGATAAAGAGAGAATAACATAGTTAATTTAGCTATGAAATTAATATCCTTAAAGCACAGATGTAGTGCTAACTCCTTTAAATGTCAATCCCCCCCAGATTACTCTGAAAATGCTTTCATGCTTGCTTACTTTAAGGCAGCTCAGGGACGGAATTACATTTAATCTCAACTAGCTAAAAGCAAATTAACATTTGGTACCCTGCCAAAGTTAAAACTGATATAAAGCAACCTCACATCTCTCACACAGCTATGTTTTTCTATGAGGCAAAAAAAGGGTGCCTGAATAAATTTGAGGATATTATTTTTCAGTTGGCTATTACATTACTTGTTTGGAAAGAGCTCTGAAATGTCCTAAATGAATGAAGTATCTGAAGGTGATAAATAACAGAAGAAGGAGAATTTTCCAAGATGATGCAAGAAGTGCATAAGGATGAACAATTCCTACATGTCCTGAAAAATCCACCTGAATTACTGGATTCTTTGGGACATTGCTTTGCCAGCAGTGAGGCATGAGAAAGTGCAGTATGGACTCATTACTTTCTAAGGAAATAGTTTGTCATCTCTTTTTCTGTTTTTTTGTTTCCATGTTTTGCAAAAGATTAGGTTTCCAAACAGAAATATCCATCCAAGGGCTTCCTCTGTGCTCGGTCAATCACTCAACAGCAAGACTCAAGCAGGAATAACCAAAATGATGGTGAATTTTTATTTCAATTCAATAAAACCTTTTTAACCTCTGTAAGAAACCTCTTTTTCACTTCCCTCTTTGGTACATCTGAGAAGCTTCACATCTCCCCCAGTCAGTCCTCTCACTGTGCATTTGCCTTCTCATAACCTGGGACCCAAAAGGGCGCAGATTCCCCAAAAGCTACCTCTCCGCAGGGACATGCATGAGGTAAGTCTGTGGCTGATGGCAAAGAGGGTGTTCATCTGTCCACCAAAGCTCCTATTGCTCCTGTCATTGCAGACTGGAAGATCTACAAGCTGTTAATACATGTTTCCCAAGTCACTAACACAGAAGGCAGTCAGTCCCGTATTAAAACGGTGGGACAGGAGAAGGCATTCAAGAGTGCTCTCAGAAAATGCAGTCTTCTCCCTCGGGAAAAGAGATTCCCTCAATTTTAATCTACATCAAATGGACTTCTAAAATCAGCTTTTCAGACGCTGCCTGCAAGGATCCTGCAAGGAGAGATGGAGAAAGATTTTTTTTTTCCAGAGGCCAAACGATGACAGGTTATATCTCAACCACAGTGATAAGATCTCCATATCTCATCTTTGAGGGGCAGCAGGTAAGGATGAAAGAAATGGCTCTGGTAAAATGGCTTGGCATTGCTCTTCCTTCTGCTGCCACTCAGAAAGCTATAAGAAGACTGGCAGCAAATCAGGAATAAGGTAAAGAGCCAGAATATCCATCAGAGTTTAAATTTTATTCCCCAGCTATTATTTCTGGGGAATATTCAGTATTTTTGTTCTGTAGAGTAGAGAGAAAATCTTCAGCCTTTGCTAAAGATCCCTATATATGAGTTTTCCCACTGGGATGAAAAATGGCACAATAGGCAAATAATTCCTTAATCAATAAATGAATCCACGAAAAATGATTTTTAGCTTGTCTGGAAAAGTAGACTTTTTTTTTATAGGAAAGTTTACCAATAGCAGTTTAGAAAGTCTGACTCTGACTGAAACTGAAAGTCAGTTGCATTTGAATAAACAAATGCATTTTTTTCCAAGTGCAAACTATTGATTTTATTAGAGAAGGTTATACCAATGATGTTGTAAGTTAACGACGTGTTCTAAAGCTTGCTACGATGATACACAAAAACATACTTTCCCCTCAAATTTATATGTTTTCCTGATGTGAAACTTTGCAAAGGAAGGTTTTTATGACTGTTGTATTTATTACTTTGTTTTTCTTTAGACATTTTTAACAGGAGGTTTTCAAAATTGGGCTGTGGGTAAAATTTTTTGAAAGCCGATTCTTCATTACCAACTGACATTTAAGACAATTTTATATTTCTATAAGATTTTGAGGGTTCCTAAATTTCACTTGATGGTCAGCCATGATATTTATTCATTTGACTACAAGTTTCTGCAACAATAGTTGCTAACACTGAAAGTTTATGCACTGCATATGTAAGCTTCACGCACATAAATTTAACATGCTCAAGTGTAAAAACTACACACGCACCAACGCATAAACTCTACAGGCATAAAGTTTCTCTCCCAGTACACACATAGCACCTTCAGTATCAGCTAGAGCCTCCTTCATCAGGAGAGACATTTTCCTGCCAGACTAGAAAAGGATTTATATGCATCTGCACATAAACTTTATGTGCCATTTATATGCAGCCATTGGAACAGAACTAAAACGGGTTTGTGTGGTTGTTCCATGTTTCTGAGACCACCTGACTGCCGAGTGTACCACAGACTGCCTCTGCACAAAACAAACCACACAACTGAGAAATAACTGCACAAAAGCCTACACTGCCCACACTAACCTCTAGCTTAGTCTTTTATATATGTATTTCCATTACAAAAAAAAAAAGAAAAAAAGATCCTGCAAGGCATTTTAGAGGCAAACTAAGAATAGCAAAAGTTTCCACAACTTCCTCTCCCATCAGCACTTTTATACTACAGTATTATGTCAAATTTTTACTGTCAAGAAACTGCTCCTTGGCACACACCTTGGCATGTGCCATTATAACAGTGAGGTAAAATTGCCTAATCCCTCCCAGGCATTAAGTGCAATGAAAATTCATGCACATCTTTTTAGGTAATTCCCAAAAGTGTAGGACTGTCTTGACAATGCCATTTTCATGTAGGAGCACATACTACATTCTAATAGTATTTATGAAAGTATGCATGTAAATCATGATGGAACTTGCAGCTAAAATAACATTTCCATATTTAAAATCTACAGTACAAACCTCTTAAGAATGTAAAGCATTATTTAATAGAATAAATGTTCAAGACTACTTATAAATCCCAAAACTCTAATCTATGTCAAGCCCTGATTAGTAATTACCAATTGAAGTTTAAATTCAAACTGGTACTATTACCGAGATCAAGTGATCTGGAGTAGATCAAACTCAATATTTGTATGTGTAACCTTTGTAAATTCAACATTTCACTAATTCAGTTTCAGAGCTAGTTTCACTGTATTAATCTTCTTGCTTAAATTCTACATGTTCTCAAGTCTAATAAGGTCATTCATTGCCTTCAAAATGTAAGAAAAGGGACAAGCTTGGTCAATTAGATTTATGAAGGATAATATTTTAAGTGGCTTTAGAGTTAAATGTCATTTTTAGAATATTTGAGTTGAAATAAAACTCGTCTGTCATTGACCAGATGGGAAGTTATCATGTTGTAATATACACCAGTTCTTGGCTCTTTAAGCCTCTTGCAAATTGAAATGTACAATGGTGTGACTCACTCAGAGGAAAAATAAAATATAGCAGACATTCCCTACAGCCATCGAGCTAGCACCAATAAATGCACTAAGGAGTTTTGTAACGTGCATATGGAGAGGCATATGTTCTCTCATCCTTGTAGCTCAGTACTAGTGAAAATAAGACTAGCCTCATAAAAAGCAACAAAAGGTGAAGTACATATAAATATCACACATAAGTGTTCAGTTTTGTACAGCAGCAGAAAAAACACAGCTCTCTGATGTTCAAAAGGTATAAATATAAACCCCAAATAAAGAACAACTGAAATGAACCACAAGCAAATATTAACATAAATATTAACATATTTATCTAATTAAGCAACTATTTCACCCGTATCCAAGATAAAAAATAAAACAAATATTTTAACAAATTTTAACAAATAAAAGTTAGACCATTAATTTACAACAATGATAAAGATGTTTATGTCTAATAGATAAAACAGACTGTAGCCTTATACAGACATCAGAAGTGATGTAGTAAAACAGGTTGCATAATAAAGATTTATGCAAAAACATTTCAGAGACTAGTAAAAGTTTTTCTTGAAATATCAGGGGAAATCTAGAAGTCTAAAAAAAATCAAATACGTAATACAGTTACAATTACACTGGCTTAGCGTTTTCAGAATTAAATTAGAATTTAGGCAGTCTCAGCTAGGACCTTTACAATGGTATAGGCTTTCAGTTTTTTTTAAGGAGAGCAAGTGAATACAATCATATTTTTATCATGCATAAAAAGTAAAAGCATAACATGACCCAGGACAAATTAGGATCCTCTGATGGGATAGTTTTCTGCGATGTTTAAAAATAAGCTTTTTTTTCTAATATTCCGAATACCACACTGGGAAAAAAAAAAAGCTTCTACAACATAGATATGCTGTGTAAAATATTGTTAACAAAATTGTGACACCTCAGAATATGTGCTTCCAGTTACATTACTTATTTAATACACAGGTTCTTTCACTGATTTTCTGAGCAGCTTAAAGTTATATTGTTAAAATAGGATATTAAATATTTTACTAAAGTACTTCACTTATCGCTAGGACAGCACAGATGGCTTTATATATATGGCTAATGTCGTTGCACAGGCACACTATCTGTATTACCTCTGGGATAAGCTTTCTCATTTATTTCATGTTTTTCCCACACAAATCTGATAATGAAGTGGTGTTCAGGAAGATATATATTTCTTCATATTTCTTTCATCCAGTGAAAATACGCCAGTTTTAAATAGTACTGGAATAGCTCCTACTATTTATTCAAGACAAAAATGTCTAAATAGCACCCATTAAAACTTAATTCTACCTCAGAAAAGAGTATTCAGTCAATGACTGAAGTGGTTCCAGCATTTCCTTTATATCCCTGCAGACAGTACTTGGTCAGAAAATTCATCATCCAAAACTTGTAATTCACAGTCTAATTTAAACTTTGAATACTGCCCTTGAATGAAGGGATCAAAAAGCTCAAAACTGTCTTTCTTTAGACTGGGAAGTAGTAAGTCCTTAATCAAGCATAAATATCCCAAGAAATAGAAACAGAGTAGATCCCTGTCCAAGGGACTGTGCAGTCCTTCCTTTCTGATCTTTTCTCCTGCCCTTTCTCTCCATCCATACTTGTCCTTTAAAACCAGTGGCAAATTTCATTGAAATTCGTTTGAGAGGTAGAGACACTACAAACACAGGACATTCTAAACTGTACGAAAAATTACTATATCTAGCAGGGATAGATATCTACTGTCTCAGTTCACTGTGTTTGGCATTTCAGTTAGCCTGACAGGGCACATAAAAGTGACTCGGTCACAGCATCTATCGCGTCTTGCTCTGGGGCTATCAGAGATCCTAGAGAAGGAGATAACAATATTGCTGACAAGAAGAGGGCTGTGGAAGTGAGGGCTGGGAAAGGTGACAGGATGTTTTGCACAGCAAGGGGTAAAAGGGGTAAAATCATAAGAAATATGTTACTGTGATGGGGATGCTGACGGTCTATATCACATCGGTATTCATTTAGGCCAAGCTCATATAATAACGAAATACTCTTAAATATACAGATGCCTTTTTTTTCATCAGAAAATGCAAAGAGAATACTCAAGCCCAGCTTCTCATGAAAAACAGAAAGCAAAAAACACTCAGGAAACAACTTTTGCAGAGGAGGAGGAGGTGAAAGGGTTAGGAGAGGATTGACACTGCTGTGGGAGTGCTTCAGGTTCAAAATTAGAAAAGGAATGACAGCACAGCTGGTAGCATATGCCTCATATGTAACTTACCATTATATACAGTGACACAGAAAGAGAAACTAAACTTTTGCCTCTAATCAGGCAGTAATCCCCGAAAAAAATCAACTATGACCAAGACTTCTATTTTCAATGAGCTATTTATATATCAAACCTTTTTTTTTTTTTAAACCAACAATCATAAACAGAAAGACTTGTATTTTTTTTCTCCCTTTTAATTATTATTCTTTGAAAACTGCACCTGTGCTGAGCTAAATTATTGTCAACAGCTATTCCTTAATTAAAGCAAAAAACCTTGAAGATAATTCAAACGTCAAACATAATTAATTTACTGGCAAAAAACTGTGTACCATTTTTAATATGACCTTTCTTAGAGATGTTTTAAGTGTAAAGATTAGGGAAACTTGCAATGAATTTTTAAAAATCCTACTATATTGTTTCATCAGAATATTAACTGAACATTGTGCCACTGTGTCAGAATATTTGACAGATATTGATTACGCCCTATGAGGAAAGGCAGGGAGAGCTGGGCCTGTTCAGCTTGAAGAAGAGAAGGCTGAGAGGTGACCTAATTGGTGTCTGTAATAAGTACCTCAAGGGAGGCAGTGAGGAGGATGGTGCTGGCCTCTCTTCATTGGTGGCCACTGACAGAACTAGAGGTAATGGCCACAAACTGAAGCACCAAAAGTTCCACAGGAACTTAAGGAAAAATTTCTTAACAGTGAGGGTGCCAGAGCACTGGAACAGGCTGCCCAGAGAGGTTGTGGAGTCTCCTTCTCTGGAGATCTTCAAAACCCGCTGGGACGCAGTCCTGTGCCATGTGCTCTAGGTGACCCTGCGTGTGCAGGGGGGTTGGACTAGATGACCTCTAGAGGTCCCTTCCAACCTCAAGCATTCTGTGATTCTATGACTATCTGTTACTTCAAATAGAACAGTTAACATTAAATACTCACTTCAGTAAGGAAGAACAGGATGACGGTATGCAAGATAACCAGTATAATGGATGATTAAAGATTTCTTTTGAAAAGTCTTGAGAAGGAGGCTCACCAGAACTGTTCAGAAATGTCCTGAAGAAGGAGAAAAAAAGAATTAAAAAAGAATAACTGAATTAAATAAAAGACTGAAAATCGCTTAGGATCACTAGTATTAAACATATAGGCATGTACACATAATTGCAAAGGTATTATATTATTTTAAATTTCTTTTCACATCTTTACACTTTTTTTGCAACTTAGTTTCTAGCACTGTCAACAACTGTTGAAGCATAGTTTTTTTAATCTATCTGTTCTTACATAGCATGTTTTCAAACTATGACCAAAGACACATTGAATAAGCAAGTCACTTTTCAAACACTCATTTCTGTTGCCTTTTTCCTTCTATTTAATACAGGCACCATATTATCAATACTTTGACCATAATGAAAAGTAAAGCATCTTTTGAAATAATAATAATTTATCTTTTGCAAAAGACATGCAATGAGACCAGATTTTGCATTAAACCAGAAAGAAAGAAAGAAAAAAAAAACTGTGTCAAACTTCCCTTTTTTACTGGCTTGCAAGGGAGAAAACACTAGTTGAAATGTCTGTAGTTTTCAAATATAAGGACCAATGAAGAATCAGATATGCTATTTAAAGCTACTCCTCTATCTCTCTTTTCTAGAGGATGGAAGAGGCAAAAAATATATGGCTCTTATAATGATATGCATATGATTATATGCATATAATCAACATTAATGACAAAATCATATTCTTTCTCATCACCTGAAATGTTTTTTTTCTTTACAGGAAACATCATTTCCTGCAAGAATGCACATCAGTAAGGAGGGAGAATTACTTACATTCATGAAATTATGCATCCTACAAGGAGAAGACAATAGATTTGTGTAGGAATCTAATAATAAAAGACTATCTTGTCTACAGATAGTTCATGAACCATTTTAGAGATTTCTAGGCAAGAACAGTTTCTTAGCAGTCTCTTAATGACAAGGACAAGGCAGACTTTTGGACTCCAAAGCCTAGAACATCTTTATGCAAATTTTGAAGCTGACACATAGATGATATGATAGCTTTAAAGCTTGTATAAATATAAGAACAACTGAAAATATTATTTAAAAAGCAGTGTCTAACAATAAATCAAAATCCTTGCTGCCAGCAGCTCTTAGTGTCCTCTGCTGGCTATTTAATTCTTGCCAGGAAATAAAGAAAGATGCAGCTCTGTGCCAGACAGTTTAATTCAACTACTTTTCTGACAGAAGTATAATAATAGCTAGTAGAAAATTTGTTTTGACTACAGGATATGTTAAAGCAGCTGCCTATAGTCTCAAGGCAGTGGATAGCATCTGTGAAAGTATTTAATACCACCGCAAGATTCCAAGTTACAGTAGTTTCATTCTTCTGTAGAGTATGACAAGGTGAGAATTGATCTTGTAAGCCTCAGTGCAGGTGTGAAATAATGAGAAGCCAACAAGATGCATCCTAATGGTATTTCCTTGTAGCCTTTGGAGGATTTAGCTCTATGTAGGGAAGTAACATGACTAATAAGGAACTTAATGAGTTATAATGCTTACATATCAAAACTAAAAATATTTTGAATTGTCAAAATGACCGCTAGTTTTGCCAAAAGTGGACAACCAACAGAACGGAAAGCCAAAATCTAAATTCTCCCGTCAGTATGTCACTGACCCAACTCACTTTTTGAGAAAGTAAGATACTTCCATTCATAATACAAAATCACATAAAGTAAGGCAGCTACATCTTTTTATGATCACTAACAGAAAGACTGTCATCTCTTCCTCACCGCAAACGTCGAAAGCATATAGACAAAATGCAAACAGAACAAATCTACTCCAACTCAAACAACCCCTCAGAATGGAACAGAAGAGGGCCTCTACTCCAAAGTCTAAAATGACTTAAATGTTATACTGCATATTGTCATCCTGCTTCTGCTTAATTTTATTTTGCAAGAAAAGTAATGAACAGTGTTCAAAAAGCCATACACCTAAAAAAGCCATAATCAGCACTGGAGCTATTAGATCCACTGCCCAAAACAGAGATACACAAACTAACTGACAACACATAAGGTAGTGAATAAGTGTATGATTACCAAAAACTCTGAGGAGAGAGGCCTTTTTTTTTTTTCTTTTTCCCTCCTTCCCCTCTCTCTTCCAGATTCGGGCCAGCATGAAGAACACAGTGACACCTGGCAGTTTCGGGGAACACACTCCGGAGACCACTGCTGCTCAACAGCATTGAGCAAACGTAGACAGACATAACGCACACTGAGCATGAGTGCAGATGCACTAAACTGAGGGGTGGGAGGAAAGGGGGGAAGGACTAGTTTAAAATACACAGACTAACACTTCAGACAAAAGATGACTGGGCCAACAAAAACACTCCTGAGATTCATCGAAGCAAAAACAAAACTTTGCTGCAGTTACCATCATGTTTGGGCCTAGACTACACAGTCCGTAACCACAGGCTAAGGGAGACTAATGGCAGCCTGCAGCTACTTAAAAGGTAATTTACAAAGACAAGAGCGCCAAACTTTTCTTAGTTATGGCAGATTTGATGTACATATAGCAAGAGGTAACAGCCACTGATAACAGCATCAAGGGTTCGAATTGCATTCTGGGGAGAAAACTTCACTTAGGTAGTGCTGCGAGGGAACAGGTTGCCCAGAGAGGCTGTTACCATCTGAAGGTCTGCAGGAGTCGACTACACAAAATCATGGCTGAAAGTCTACTACTGGTGATAATCCTGATCTGAGCAGGAGGTTGGACTAGATGACATCCAGCAGCTGTTTCTAACCATCATTTCTTTTATGCTAAAGTTACACCAGGCAGGGCAAAGGAGGATGGAAAGATGAAAGATGAGTAAGCATTAAAAAATGATATTCAAGAATCAATGGTAAATTTAAGACCAGATCTAAAATGAATCACTGTAAGAAAAGAAATTAAGTGACGACAGAATGGACAGGGTTTGGTCCCAAAATTAGGAAGACAGAAAAGTTTATCGCAAATCAATTTAAAGTAAGTATATCATTAATTTTTCAGAATCCCTACTATTTTATTGCATTTGAAGAATATAATAGAGAACCTTAAATAATTTTAATTCCATTGAAGTAACAGATAATACAGCACCTCTAGTAAGTGGAAATGAGCCAATACTATTATTAGAAAACTCCTGGAAAACAATGTTCTGTCATCACTGCTTTTATGATTACATAAAACTTTCTTGAGCAGTCTAAGGATTAATTTAAATCTAGCCCCTGCAGGGAAATGTCTTAGTACTAAAAGACCACAATAAATTTAATAGAAAAATCTTCACTTACAGTTAATTTTATCAAAGTTTCTGAAGACATAGCTGATTTAGCAGATGGAAGTTTTGATTATATAGCTGCGATTATAAAAAAGAGCTACTGAAGGATTAATATTTCTTTAAAATCATGCATAGCCTCTAATTCCGTTATTGATGGAGTAGATTCTTCATGTGATGAACTATGTACATCTCAGTAACTAATTGGCCTAGAAATTCAACAAAAATGCAGCTTATGAAAGTACTACCAATTGGATGTAGTCACTCAAGAAACTAATTTGACAAATGCTGCTTTTCTTTGTAATCTGGACTATAATTAGCGGGTTAGGTTACCTGAAAAATATCGCTGTAATGAAATATACAATAAAGGACTGTTTTGATCTGGAGTCTCCTGGGGCTCTGAAAACAGAACTGCTGAATACACAGTTTATAAAAAGAGTCTCTTAACTTACAAAAAACATGCAAAATCTGTAACAATACTTTTCAGAATTAATATTATTTCTGCAAATATATGACAAAAAATGACATTTTTTTATTTTTGCCTTCACCAAAATCTGGCAGCTTTGTCTGTGATTTACGAAGAACTTTGCAGTAAATTACATGAGCTGCTGCATCTTGTGCATGTTCAATTTTTGATTTCCAGAAAACCAAATTACTATACTGAAATGTATATGCCTAAATATGAAATCTATATGACCAAGTAGTTAATTTGTAACATTTCATATAAAATAAAAAATAAATTTCTCACTCTTCTTGGCACTTGGTGGTGGAACTCAGTGAATTTTCCAGTTAGTGCGCATTTTAAAACCACTCTACATATATAAAAATCGGTAAACAGCATGGATTAGTGGAGAAGGTAAAAAGCCAAGAGGAACAGAGCACACTGCATATGAATTTTAGGCCATCATTCTGAGTATTTTCATAAATTAAAGGTGACATGATAAAACTGGATAGCACAAGCAGCTACAGATTCCCACAATATGGTGGTACCACATTGCCGCCTCCAATACTTTTGCCATGGCAAGACTACCTACTCTGTTCATGAATCACCTCCTTAATTGATAACATTTTCAGCCTTCTATTGAGACTGAGTCACACAAGATGAGACATCCAATTATAATCCTCTTTTAAATGTTCTTCAGAACCCTTAACATTAAAATGAGACCACAAACATTAAAATTTTTTGTTAAAGAAGCATGAATATAGAAGGTTATCCACCCCCCTCTTTGTACCATTGGTCTAAAATTGTGTACCATTTAGAATAATCAAATAAAGGCTAGGTTAACAGGATTCAGCCTATTTTTTTTTTTTGGTGATCTCGGTTTGTGTCTTTTACTGAAAATCTCACAGATGAGTTTTTAGCACCAAAGATAATAGCAAGACTCTGAGCTAACTTCAGTGCAAATAATTTTCCTTTTTCCTTGCAGCAGTGACTTCTGAAAACATATTTCTATAAAATTGGGCATTCTATACTTTTCACTTTAAAAATATGTTCAAGATTTATTGAGGCATATCAGTTTCCTTATGGTTACATAACCATTACATATAATGACTTCAATGAATTATCTTTTAAGTTCTAGTATTTTTTTTTAATTGCTACAGGCGGTCAGCAGAACGTTTTAAAGCACCTGAAAGCTACAGGTAGATAAATCTTGGGTGGCAAGTCCTAGAATAGTACCATAATATGTAAACATTTTTTACATCAGGTAAAATAATAAATGTGTTCTAAGTGAAAAGTTGGAAATCTGGTATAACAATTAGCAATGAAATTCTACTGTTTTTGTTACAGAAGAAATCCCCAATGGATTTAACTGGACTTTAGATAAGATTACAAAGATGAGTCCACGACCCAAATCAAGAAATACTCAGAGGTTTTCAAAATGCAACTGCACTATGCAACTGCATTTGCATTTCAACATAGTTCTTCATCTTGTAAATTTATTTCTGTAAGCTCAAAACCAATTTTATCCCAAAATGAATATTCAATTCATACTCACTCATATAAATTCTTCAGTGGTGAAGTTAAAATAGCTAGCACAGAGAGCAGAGAGTTGCAGTGGTTATGTATTTGATAAATCCTGACATCTCTGTCTTTATGTGGATTCAGAAATTCCTGTACTGAACTGCAAACTGACCAGAGCATATTTTCAGTAGACATCAAAATTGCTGCAATATCGAATCTATAGGAAAGAAACATTGAAATAATATTACTCACGGTATTAAGACAGTGGTAAGTTTTGGTTACCAGAGCTTTCTTCTGAGAAATATCTAGTTAATAAAATGTCCTTGAAATTCATCTTCCTTAAGTGGGTACTGCATGAATTCTGAATCCAATTCACAGAGAAAATGCAGTTCCCCCACAGTGCTGAAACTAGTCAACAAAAGACTTGTTAAATATGGTAATTCCTCTTCAAAAGTGTTGCTAGACAGTAATTATTTTCCTTCCAAATTACAACTAATCCAAACTAAATTTAATTTTCATTATGATAAAATATAATCATGGTGTATAGAGTAATTTCAGATCCTATGGCAGGAAAAAGCAATGACAAGTGAACTAATTCCTCAGTTTGCAAAATTTTATGGGTATCACTAGTTATTGGCCCAAACAAAATATACATAGTATATATAAAATAGAAGAAAACTCCAAAAATTACAGCAGCAACAAAATGTCACAAGACCCTGCTGACATACATACAATAGGTAGAAAATGGAGAATATTTAGTTTTACAGAGAGACAACAGGCACGAAGTAGGACTTAAAAAAGCACCTAAGTGCTTAGTCTATGACACCATCTGTATTTTTAAGGAGCTTATTTTGGAAGATCTAGGCAAACGCACACACAGACTTCGACTCCAAAATTATACATCTCTAATACTTCAAGAATTTGAGAGAAAATAAACCCTTGAAGCACAGTATTATATAAAAAGGTAACCCTTGGTGATGAAAAATAATCAAAAAATGTTTTTTCATTCTTCAAGGTGTGCATAACTGAAAAGTAACTATAACTTTCTGTAATTAGATAGGATTTAGTATACGAACATTCAGAAATACTACTCAGGAAATAATCTTTCTGCCTAAAGATATAAGTGTAGGACTGCGAATACGTGTAGGACTAAAGCACAGAGACATGCACTTTGACACCAAGAAGAAAACTTGGGGATATATTCTCACCTATTACAAGGCTGTGAACTTGGACAAATTACTTAACACTTTTATAACATTGTCTTCCTCCCCCTGATATAAAACTCCTCAAGTCAGCCTATAAGTCTTAGCTCATTAAACATAGAGTACTTCTAGATATATTCAGCTTCCTATAGATGATAGGCTCAAGGCTCTCACTTCCAGAGACCCCATGAACTTTGCCACTTTTAAAAATCTAAGAGGAGAATCACATTCACTTAATGAAGAAATAAAGGATCATGCATGCACAGATTTCTTCAGTCAAACAAGACAGTGGATAGAGGGAAAAAGGAACAAGGATAGACTTTCATCTGGAGACATCTGTATTTCTTAAAGAGAGCTCCTTCTCTGCCAAAATATAGGAACTCCAACAGAGATCCACTCAGATTTCCTAAAATGACAGTGATGAGGGTTATCCTCTTCCTGCTCCCTCCTCCTGAGCTCTGGCTTTCTTTTTGGCAGGGCTTTGATGTGACTTAAGAGCTCCTTAACTCAAAAAGGTGTTTGTCCTATGAAAAAATCAAATTCTGTTGGAACAGATGGAGTTTTCTTCACAAAACATAGCTGTGAGTTGCTGCCAATTCTGAACAACTTCAAAATGGAGGTCTTTGATCATTTTATAGCTGAGTATATGACCATCAGATATACTTAAATATACCAAGTAGATTGAATTTTAAATTATCCTCAAAATACCTAAATTCTCTCTGTTCCATCTGCTGCATTCACAAACGTTTACATTTGAACTAAAGCAATGATTAACAGAACATTGAGATCACTCCTTTTATCCATTAAAAAAGTGTGTGTTAAATATGCAACCTTTACCTGATTTGTTGAGTTCTCTTGTAACTGGGACAGGCCTGAGAATACCTGGAGGACAGCACTGCCAAAGACTGCTCCAGTACTTCTGTGAGAATCTCCTGGGCTAGCTTAGGAGGCAGAATAGTCCATAGATCATGTCGAAGAGCACAGCAGAAGTAATGCCACATCTGGACAGAGAATGAACATCTTTCCCCCTAGCAAAACCACCACACATTAAATAATAGAAACACACCTTCGAAATGACAATTTAGTTCCTGTGAGTCTAATTAATTCAATCTGAAAGGAAATAGCTGAAGAGTTTCAAGCACATGATGACCAAAAAGTGGTCCTTGACAAGATGTGAAACATCCATATTAACAAAGAAACACATGTTCCATTTCAGTTACAAAACTAGAGTTTTGCCATAAAACCAAACCACAAAAATTTGACCTTGCATATCCTTAATTAACCTAATCTCAAAAACATACTGTTTTAGGCCAAACTTAAAAACATATACAGTACTTTTCTAGTGAATGGAATAGCCAGATGAATTTAATATACTAGTTTTTGTCCTCAACAACAAAAATATCTAAATGACTTAAGCATGCATATTTCCCCAAATTCATACTGCCACACATAAAAATCATTATGTATAATAGAGATGCAATAACTGCAGAAAAAAATAACTGGTCAGTTAACATAAAAAGTCCAGATTTTTTCAATACGATTTTTTCCACTAATAACGCAATTCATGGAAATAAAACACTTTCTGGGGATAAATCAATATTGGTATTAATATTTAATTACCTATTGAGGTAGTTCTACTCTGTATAAGACACAGAGACAAATAAGAACAGTGAAAAAACACTAACAAATCTAAGTAATATGTGTTTTAAGTCGTATTTAAATATTTCACCTAAATACTCTTCAGAAAGTAGTACTACTGTGAAACTGAAACACTCATTAGCACAATTAAACACCTGACAAGTGTTTCCACACAGACAAAATCAGACAGTTTCACAGTGACCAAAAATGGATCGAGTTATGCAGAAAATTACAGATCAAATTCACAGAATTACGGAATCACAGAATAGTTGAGGTTGGAAGGAACCTCTAGAAATCATCTAGTCCAACCTCCTCTGCTAAAGCAGGGACACACTCATTTTTCTTATCTTAAATAAAATTAAAATATTATTGCTAAGTATGCAGAGATTTCACCATAAAAAGCAGAAGTTTACCTCTGGAAGCCGCTGTGCATACCTCAAAAGGGTCTCACTTCAGTAAGGGGGGATGTCTTTGATAGGTTATCACTAGTGCGGAGATATACTCTGATAGATGTTATCCAACTCCCCTTGCCCACCCTCCCAACTCCAGCCTAGAGCCTTTTTCTCTGCAAAAACATGTGTGCTGTTTCAGAATAAACATATCAGGCACAAAGCTATTATTTTACACTCCTCACTGCGAATTAATTCCTTTTGGTCATATCTTTAACTAACAAAAAAAAAATGCAAAAAAAAAAATCCTCAAAATCAATATTTAGAAATAGATTTCTAAATGAAGTTTAAAATGTATTTGTTTTTTAAGCAACAAAATGCTGGCAAGTTATAGTTGTTAACTATGTAGTTATACATACAAATTATTTCATTTTATCACTTTATGTAATTTTAAACAATAAATTGAATAATACCCCTCTTTCTAAAATTGTGCCACTATTGCAGAAGCAACAGAGTTGTAATGAAGATTTAAATGGGCTTCACTCCCCTTTTCTGGCCCGTTTTTCTATTTGTTGCCATTTCTAGACAATTCTACTGGTAAACATCTGCTATTTTTGCAGGCTTCATACAATACAAACAGATGTGAGCTTTTATTTAGCTTATATATCAGGAAACAAGCAGCTGGGCTTTATTACATAAGCCACTCAATATTATCTTTGAACAGACAATTCTTTATTCTTTGACTATTAGAAAACATAAGTTCCTAAAACTACAGCAGATGTCTGCTGCGCTAAACGCTTGATTTGAAAATGTAATCTGGAGAGCTGGCCCAGTGGGTGTTCAGCGCACTCCGCCAGCGAGATGCTGGACCCTCAGAGCTTCCCTCTCTGGCAGCTTCGGCTCAAAGTGCTCCATGGGATTTGTGCTCTGAGCTCAGTTCAGAGCTCAGTTACATTGCCACAGAAATTGGTCTTCGCATCTTGCAAAATCTCTGCTTAACTTTAATTAATAAATATCAAAAGCCTAAGGCAATCTTACTACGAATAGAATTCTGTATTTGCTGTATTTGTCAAATAGGCCTTTTGGCTTTTCTTTTCCTTTTAGTGCTGTTGGATTAGCGCATGTCAGAGGGAGGATATGAAAGCTGGGATTGAAATTGGTTAGAAGTGCAAAAATAAATTTAAATGTTATTTAAACAACATAGAAGAGAAATAATATTTTGTTTT
Source organism: Tinamus guttatus (assembly GCF_059628265.1). Classification (NCBI taxonomy): domain Eukaryota; kingdom Metazoa; phylum Chordata; class Aves; order Tinamiformes; family Tinamidae; genus Tinamus; species Tinamus guttatus. Next base: position 173,820 of record NW_028289051.1, read on the forward strand.
ATAGATTGTAAAAACCATTTTATACCAATGTTGTTCACCTCAAATGTTGCCATTATACAAATAAATAACTGCATAAGGAAACAGCAGTAATCAAATACAGAAAGTATCTTCCCCCTTCACCTTTGTCTTCCTTTTAGTGGTTTTTCTCTTATTTTCTTACATATATCGTAGGTCCCATCAGGTAAGTCATTTTATTAGTCAGGTCAGAATTGTTGGGCAATGGAAAGGAAGGCATCACATCTTCTTCTAATACAATTTAAATGTCCTGTATTACTTAGGAAAAGGAAGGCAGTAAGTCTTTATGATGCCTAAAATGTAGGGTTGCCCTTTAGCTTTTTAGCTAGCACACAAGGCAATAATGGCAACCGATTTCTTCCCTTCTCACCCTAGGGGATACAATAGATCGCTCAGTTTATGGGAGAATATGCAAATAGATTTATTTTCTTCATGGAATTCACCCAGGATTCACAAATCTTTCACAGTGGTAAGCAATACTTAAAAGTAGGGGGTAGAGAAGAAAGGAAAGCTATGGCCTGAACTAAGCTGGATTCAGGAGCTAGTCTGCTCAGCACATAAGCAGAGGCAGAGAGCCAGAGCAGCCTCCAGTTAAAAAAGCAAGATCATGGCATCGCTTAAGAAAGATCCTACTGACAGTGCAGCAAGGGCTGAGAGCCACTGCCTCTCACACACGCAAGAGTGCGCTCCCAGCGAGACACTGTGTTCGCATCCAGTGCCTCTCCCAGATCCTGCTCCCGAAGACAGGCAAGGGGTCCTGGCTCCAGGCTCCTCTTGTGTTCCAAGCTCAGCAGGATCTGTGTGACCTTAATATTGAGAGGCAAAGCTCCTGCTGGGCATTGAGCTCGCAAAGAGCCACCTCTCACAGCTAGAGGTTTCAGCAGTATGTTGCTTCTGTAACAAGCAGTAGCTCTCAAACCAATCTCTTCCATTCAGGAGGCCTACAAAAGCTCAACAGAAGTAACAGCTATTCTGCATCATGCCTCCTGGAGGCACTCTGAGCAGATTATGGGCCATCTTTCACAAAAAAGCAGTGAGATGATGAAAAATTACATACTGCCTACATCAAGCACTGCAGGTGTACTAAGTTGAAATACAACTCTCTCTATATATAAATGAAATAAAAGTCTTCCTTCTATACAAACGTCTTGACCCTGATTATAGAAATTATGTATTTTCAAAGTATCTTTGGATGCTGTTTCCCTAAACAAATGACAGAAGACTATCTAACTATCAGAAGTCTTTTAGCAACCATGTTTTCCTATATTATTTCTAAAAGAAAATTTACCTACAATAATATATATTTAAAAATATCGAATCCCACCAATCTTTATACAAAAATAATGCTGATCTTATGTTTCTAATTAGTCATAGAGTTGGCAACCAGTAAAACACATTTTGTAAAAGGAAGGCATAGTAAACTTAACCTCACACCTCATAAAAAGCTTTGTAGTCATCCCAGTGGTGGCTCTCGGCATCCTGCAAAATGCTTGTAGCACAAACTCTGACGCAGTAGTCCGTAACTTGAAACTGGAGAATGTTGATGAATTCCTGATATTGTTGGACAGGCCCTAGGAACAGGGGTCTGTTCAGAGAGAATGATCAAAGAGGAAAAGATTGAAAGGCTGTGCAGTAGGAGGTAACAATCCACAGCATTGCAAATGGTTTCGATTATTAGATATCAATCATTCATTTCCTCCTGGTCCTGGAGTCTGAACCCCACATACACTTTTGCAAACTCTGGTCTTTGTTCCACAATTTCTTTAAGAATATATATTTTCTCTTCTATAAATTCTTTTTTAGCCAAGTCACTGAGAAATAAATTATTCTATCTAAGGCAAGAGTACCTTTTACCATTCAGTTTTCTATTTCTGGAACATTCTGTGTTTAAACATAATGCACAAGCAGCAAGTGCAATAAAGAAAGCACAAACACAGTGTGCAAAAAAGAAAGAAGAAAACACAAATACAGAGTCCAGAGATCATTTTTAGTAGGTATGTGTTATGGGCAAACTCTTTCATAATATTTCTGAGCAAAATTCTGGTTCAGATTCCCCATTCACAGAAGTCTGCTCCATTTAGCATTGGGTGGCGCACCCGAGCTAAAGCAGCTCACCAGTGCGTATAACCCCTTGGAAATCACAGCTTCCTTGAAAAATGTTCTAGTTCAAAGGTTCCCCCAAAAGGCCCAGTTTCTAGTTTTAAACCACATATAGCCAGAAGTATATGGATCAATAGAGATATTCTTAGTATCTTTGGCCCAGACCTCCTAAAACTAACTAATATGACTATATTGCCCTTCAGAACAAATCCTTGCCCAAATTTTTCTTACACCTTACACCACTACTTCCCTACTTTTTTTTTTACTCTGCATGCAATGATATACATAACTTAAGTCACACTGGATGAATTTGCTTGTCTTTCTCAATACAAGTGCTATAAGGAAGTAGTGCAGAAATGTGTCTTCATCTTATCCTCTAAGACTGCTGCATGCTAAAATCAAGTTTTATGAAAATTCAGATATTGCACATGTCAGAAAAGGTGATTAAAGCTGTAGTTCTCTATTTTCACCAGAGCACAATACATTCTATTCACTGGACAATACTACTTACCCATTTTAATAAAAGAATTGATTTGCAAAAGAAATGCATATAGTAAAAATAAATAATTTCTTGTGGCTTCTTTAAATTATCACTACCTTTAATTCAGGGCTTTCCTAAATTAGTACATGTAATGCTTATGCTAAAAAAATACCATGCCGTTTTGAAAACTATCACTATACTGTAGCACTAAAGTGGAGTAAGCCCTACATTATCTATTTTTAATCAACCCAGTGTATGCAAGAGGGACTCACTTTTTGCTGGTTTCTCTCATTAAATTGCTATACATTGTAAAATGCTGGAAGACATGTATCGCTGTGGAAAGAGCAGCATACAAGTTTTGCAGCGGAGCTTTGGAGGGAACATCTTTGCTTTTCTCCTCCAGTCTTGCCAGGACAGCTGTTGCTACTTTGCTGCACGCCTCTACAAAATTTGTTCTAATTTCCTGAAGAGAATCATCTTTGCATGCCAGAGCCAATGGAAGCAACGTGTCAAGTTCTTCCATGATGTCAGAACAAAACTGGGGAGAAATAAACGTGGCATCAAGTTATTTGCATTCTGACAGCACTGTTTAATTTATACACACTAGGGTCAGATTCTTGAATAATGAAATTGGCATAAAACATAAATATATTGAATCATCTTTACAAACATTTCACTCTGCTGTACAGGGGAAAGGCATTTATCTATAGAAAATGAGTAATTACTTCATTCCTTCTTCCTTTAAAGCTGCATAATATATATTGAGAAAAAAATTAAAACCATCTTAGGTTAGCAATGTCTTCATTTTGTTTATGACTTCATTAGATATACACTCAAAGCATAATAATAAGTTTAATTCTCTGTAAGCAGAGTTTTCTAAACTAATTTCTTTTGAAAAGATACAAATATATTTTTAATATTGAATTTCAAAATGAACTTCTCATGTCTGAAGCGCGTATATTGATCTCCCTAAAATTATCTCCCTAAAATTTAAGGGTTATTTTAAGCAAACCTTATTAACAGCTTCCCAATTCTGCTATAGAGTTGCAAAGCTTACTAAATTCAAAAGGTTCATACCCTTATTCTATTAGACAAACAATTTAATTAATCACAGTGACCTTTTGGCCAAATCAAAGAACACAAATTTGGCCTTACCATTAGTTATGCTGATTAGTTAAATGGCATGTCTAAAGAAATAAATACAGGAAATCCCTTTATAGTAATGCTTCAAAGCTTTCAAACTTTTTCCCATCAGACCACTTGGTAACAGAGCAGATACTAATCAGAATGTTTTGGAACTTTCTGGATGAAAAAATAATGCCAGCAAAGTTTAGAAGTTAATTCTTTTAAGTATAGACTATGGGCTATTGTATAAAGCTCTGTTCAGCATCATAATGTAATGCCTCTCACTTTCTTCTTAATGCCATTTATATACAATATAGAATATTAATGGTACTGTAAGTACTTCAAAGCACAGATGGCAAAACAGCCTTGGCATTCTGTCTCCCCTCAAACTTCAGATCTTTTGATACCTGCCTTAGCAATTCGTTTTGGTTGCTCCTCTTGTTGGACTGCTCCCCAGGACTCCCTCATTTGCTGGTTGTTTACAAGACTCATTGCATAGCCTGCAGCTGAAGACTGCTCTTTCTGCTCATGTTGAAGAATTTTAGTTGAAAAATCCTCAATTGCTATTGTTATACAGTGAGCCACAGAAGAAGACAGGTCTTTAAATGCATTCCTCCAGCCAAAATCCAGTGAAACAGACTGCAAACATATTTCTATTAAATCAATCCAAATTCTGTTGAGGTTGATATTGAGATTGTTCTAAACTTAATGAATACCCAAGAACAAATCAATTAAAAGGACATAATCTATCAAATTCATATCTTATATCTTAAAATATAGCTCTATAATCTTGAAATTTTACACACATAAGCAGAATACCTACTTAATGAAAACGAACATGCCTAGTGACATTAATTTGTCATCAAACTGATAAAACATGTATTTATAACAAGCCAGTTTAAATAAGACTGTTTTTATTTAAGCCATGCTTTACCCTTACACTTTTTTTTTAAACTGTATTCAATACAATCTATTTAACAAAGTCAAACCTACTTATAACCATTTGAATAGTTTAAGTAGTAATCCAGGAAAGGATACTTCATAATTCCACATTTTCATTGCAGGCTAACAGCTGAAAGTTACTCTCCACAAATATTAAAACAGCTACAGAAGCCAGTTTTAACACAGTCACACTATTTCACTTCTTTACTGCTGGATTTAGCAGCGATTAAAATGCTTAGATAGAGATGTCTACTTTTTAGCCCATGATGGATTTTACTGCTGCTTCAATCAGGAATTGCCAACTTTCTACAAAACAGTGACTTCTGAGGTTATCTGAACCATAACAGTGGCACAGAAGAGACAGTAGGAAATAGTTGTTTTGCCACTGATTTTGTTTCACCTGGCTCATATGACATAAAGCAGACTTAAAGAACTGCATCACTGTAGGAAGTATTTTTAATGAGGTAAGATGTACTCTAAAGATTCCTACCCATTGGGGACGCAGTAGAAGAAAAGCATTTATAACAAGCTACAGCTACCATCTTAAAATGGAAGACAGGGAAAGGGGCTATAAAACAGAGCCCTCCCAACTCACTCCAGTCTAGAAAAACACCTCTTCCTTCCTTCCCACTCCTAACATCCAGCTCCACGGAGTCCACAGGCAGCCCAACCATGCACTCACTTGCTCTCTCTCATTCTCTCTCTCTTTTTAAAGGCTCAACCATCTCAAAATGTTGCTTCTTGTACTATATCAAACATAAGTACATTAGCCTTAGTGATTCAAAGGACATTTTAAAAAGTCATTTTAGCCTTAAAAATCAAGCTGTTAGTGAATTACATTCCATTACTGCACAATACTAGATTTTTTTTAAGAGCACTTAGGCCCCATAAACTCCCTAGGGTAGTAAATGGCAGCCAGATTAAGACCTTAATCATTTATATACGTTCTATAAAGCATACTGCTTACTCCACAGTGATTCGTTGCATCAGACTGGACATCGTGAGCCATACACCCAATCCCTATAGAAAGTATCCTTAGGATGCACCTATATAACCTTCTAAAAGGGCAATGATTAAGAACTCAGCGGGTTTTCAAAGACTGCTGCAATTGAGAACACAAGATATACTGGAAAAAAAAAAGGCTGTGCTATTCTTGTATTCTTTTATTATTTCTTTTAAAATGTAATATCCTCTATGTCTGATGTTCTGTTCTGTTATTAAATGTTAAAATAAGCACTTTGTGAATGCCGTAACATTTTATTCTGCTTTAGCTGAGACTTTGGACTCAGTAGCTAAATAATGGAACTCTGGCAATAGGTGTTTATAATGAGTATGGTGACAGACTATATTGGAGACACAGACAAAAGAAAATCCCCTACAAAGTGCAAGACTCTTTTCATACTCACCTCTTTTACCTGAAGTAACTGTTCAGGAAGCACACTGGTTTCATTTGCTCTAGTTTCTCCTATTAAAAGCTCCCCACTAGCTTTCTTCAGAACTCCTGCACAGTATGAGAAAGGGGATCAAAGTTAAGATTAATTCTGTAGAAAAGTCAGCAGCCTACAACACCTTCTGATATATCAATATGTAGCATAAAAAACCCTCAACAAGATGTAGTGGAATACTAATGTTATGATAGTCAAATTCTGGTTATACACAGCTCCTTTTATACAACATGATGAAAACCACATCCCATTGTATTCATATTTTATACATATGCACATATAATGTATAAAATATAGCTTCTTTTGTCATTAATTCATTTTTATACTGATTGTGCAGTCACCTATTTCTAGGGAGAACAGATAACATTAGAACAGCTGTGTAGAAATTAATTTCTATTCTTTGTTTAATAAATTAAACAAATTACACTGTACTGTATTTCTATAGTTTTTACTTATTTGGAAATGCCACATGATAAGAATAAAAAGACAGTTAATTAGTAGAGTTATTATAAGCAAAATAATGGCCATAGGAACCATAACAGCTGAAGCTCCTTGAGAAGACATGGTACAAAGGCTCACTCCTAAATCTTGAAGCAATGGGAATATTAATGTTTTCAACACGAATAAACCAACATCCAGGGTACATGTCACTGTCATCAGTATTTCATAAGGATCATGAGAATAAAACCAAATAACACTGGTATAAATATTCTTTATATATCTGATACGAAATTAAAAAATCAGAAATGCTAGGCTGCTGTGAAACATTAACAAAGATTATCTTTTGAGCATAAAATAGTAGGTCTTTGGTCACCTGAAGTACTTGTAGTACATAGGATCAAGACTTAAGGAACTATTCTGTTTCTATGGAATGCCTAATTTCATAGTACATGCATAATAGTTCAGTTACATAAAGTTGATTTTGCCCTTCTCATAAACAATGACATCTATACAACATTCTAAAACTTAGATTTTTTTCCCTCCCCCAAGCACTGTTTTCATTTGCATTTTCAAGGAAGGTCATGGAAAAACAAATTTGAGCAATGAAAAATGAAAAAGAATAAAGTGGTAAAACGTAAAAACAGGTAAGACTTCCCAGGTCTTCTAGCTTCCTTACCATGCAAAAAAAAAATATATATATATATATATATACACACATACACGCACACCTGCACACACACACACACACACACACACAAAAAACAAAAACAAAGACCCAGCAACAACAAAAGATACACACGAACCACACAAACTTATAATTTAACAAGTTGTATGATTAATTTTCTTGGTTTTTTTTCTTTTCCCTTTCAAATAATACATTCCAGACCAGGAGGAAAAACAAAACAAACAAACAAACAAAAAAATACCATACAAAACTGCCAGGATATTTTTCCTCAAATGTATTCTTTGTTTTCTACTTTAAATTTGCCTATTTTTTTTCCTCAGTAATTTTTACAGTTATGTTATCTTATTATAACTGTAAGCACAATTTGAATATCAACATTCTCATGTTGGCATGACTTAGATCAGCTATTTATAATTCTGGGACTCTTTCTCAAAAAGTCAAAACCCATTAACCTTCTAGTTCTCCTCAGAATGCCCTGGTCAGTCCAACAGAGCTATGGCAACATAAGTAATGGATTTCCCGGTTTTATCAACACTTTAAGAAGAAAAAAAGAAAAAAAAAAGTAAAGTTAAACTGAGATCCCTGCATATTTGTAGAATTGCTGCCCTATTAAAAAGTTATGTCTTAAACAAATAGTATTTAGTTGATGTAGATTTGTGTCTACAGCACCAAATTCTAATGATTCTTTCCCCGGAGAAAAAGCCAAATGATGCTTCCCTCAGCCTCACTCATTTTAAATTTCCCTCCCTCTTATATTCCAAGCTCTTCCTATACTTCTTCAGCTTGTTTTCTAAAATAGCCTAGGCATTCTTGCCTATATTTATATATACATATACATATATATATATATATACACACACACACACCTAAACACACCAAAGTCTGCACTTGAGATGATACCTACTGCCTTCCCTTTAGTAATTGCTGTTTCCACACGGACACATGTGGCCTCTCTGTCTTGTTATTTCTTGGCTTGTCTTCCGACTGCTTTGCCCCAGACAGCTCCCCTGGGAAATAAAAATGGAGTCTTGCCCAGAGGCTTGTGCAGCTGCTGCAGGGAAACTCCTCAGCCGAAATTAGATTGCCATTGCACTCAACGAAACCAAGCCATAGAAAGGAGGAAGCACCTCTACGTAAGAGGGCCACAAATATTTGACTCCTCTCTCCTCTCAAATTCCATATTTCAAACTCCATTTGTAAAGACAGACATAAACATATGTTGAACTTCTCATATGGCTGCTAGAGGAGAAAATTTGCAAAAAGTGAGTGAAAGAAAGCAAAGGTTTTAAAGAAAAGAAGGAAAAAGCTGAAGGAAAATTCCTATTTTTTCAGACTAGCTCCCTTTCTTGCATATATTATCTGCCTCCAGCCTTAAAACCACTTGATGGTTAGGGAAGATAGAATCTTCCACAAATCCTTGCCCTATTTTTCTTGAAACTTTTGACAAACTTGATAAACTGTTCAAGTACTACAAGTACTTCCTTCAGTTTCACAAGGCTGAATCTATTCAATAGCAAACATTCAAAAAAGAAAGATTGTATTAGGAGCTTCACTTAAAACTTTTGAGTCAATTTTTCATAATTTTACTAGAATTTGTTTGGGATTATCCTTCTCTTTAAAGCAGTTCTTTTCTTTTTGCCTATGGCGCTATTGCTTGCAATGTATTTAATTATTTCTCCCACTCAGCATTTGTCTATTACTGTAATGATGATGACAGTGAGATTTATTGCATTGCTAATATAATGCTTTTTCTTCCCTGTAAGATATTCTATTAAGATGATTTTTATACAGAATTAAAATGCTTCCCAATTTTTTTTGTCATGTGAACTGTTATAATACTTCATCTAGGACCCAGCATACCTATGCATCAAGGAAACATTGTCTATGACTGCTTTCTAACCGTGAGCAAAGTAAGCAAAAAGCTCCTTGCCAAATCTAAAGTTGTATTCAGCAGGCTCAGCCATAACTTTTACAGAAAAGGCACTGCAGATGACACACTTTGAAGAAATGGGAAATATAACACATGACAAATATGAATGAACAAAAGAAAAAAAAAAAGTAAAAAGCAAACAAAACGCAAAAACAAACAAAATACATGCTACTAGCTGTAGATTTTAAAGCCTTCTACATTATGTCTTCCGTAATGGAAAATTAAATTGTTGTGCTATACTGAGCAAACTGTAAAAATACAAATTCAGAAAAAAAAAAACTCTTGCCTAGTGCAAATTTGATCTTCGCATCAGTTTGATCCGCTGAAAATTAGATATCTACTTGAACACCTTGCTTTGAGACCAAAGCGGGGAGGGAAAAAAAAAATCACACCTCTTTCTTGCATCCTTATAACTTCAAGGTTTGTTAAGAGGTTGTACCTCATAAATTCCATTCTGTACTTCCTGCATTACATTTTCCAGAAATGGATACAGAGCAAAGGATTTCTTCTTACACTGTGAAGGGAAGACCTTTGCAAGTCTTTGCGGTCCCCTGAGGCAAAGCTTAGCAACCTAAGGGCTTGACAACTTTGCCCACAGTGTTTTCAAAGAGCTCCATTGGGAAAAGCTTTTCTTGGTACTCATTATCTGATCTGTCCAAAGTTCACCTTTCTCACTGAAATGAAAAAAAAAAAAAAAGCAAAAGATGAAAGTATGTTAGATGTTTCTGATTTTTAAAAGTCTCAACAAGAGGCTTCTGAAATGCCAGAGGAAAGACACCTACCTTAAAGATGGAAAGAAAACGCAATTTGGCCTGATTCTAAATCAAGATCTCCTGCTTAACCCTTGGCTACAGCTGAATGTTCCAGGTTCCTTCAAAGAGAACAACCCCTGTGATGCTGAATGTACTAGGTATGTCAGAACACAGCGTAGTGGTCTTGACCAGGTGACACACTAGAAGCGCAATGATGGGACAGAGATCTGTCATTGCTTATTCTTACATCTGAGAACGTCACTATTCTCTCCTTTTATATGATCTAAGAGAAAGACTGAAGATACTACACTGGCAGTGAGTAAAGCAAGTAATTACACCACATTTTCTGGTATCTGTTGCACTGAGGTAATGCAAGTACTGCAATGACATGAAGCACAAAAGTTGGCATGGATATACTATTCACAGAACATATACTTAGGTTTGAAACTTAAAAGTTAGAAGATAAAAAACAGCATGAACTGGATGGAGAATACTGAAAAGAACACGTAGTAGAAAACCGTTCATAAATTTTTCTTCCACCTATGCAAAACAGTTTCAAAAAGAAATATATTGAATATAATCCAGGAGATGCCAGACACAGAACTCTCAAACTGCACTCAGGGAACTATCCATATCACCTAAAAAAGCCCTGCATATCCATCTCCCTACAGAGTTCAGTCTGGTTCACTGTTTCCTTTGGTGCTATTGTCTGCCATGGGGTTGCCATCAGAGAATACTGGTAGGCAGTACTTCCCTCTAACATCTATTTTCAACCGCCTAAATTGGTCTTCATAGGATTCCATTGTGCACACTGCAAAGAAACTTGTCTTGTTGCCAGCTAGAACTGTGAACTACGTGTCTTTCTTTTCTTCACTGCTCTTTTTTCGGTTCACAAGCAACCTCCTACCAAACGCAGAATCCGCAGAAGAGACTACATCCAAGCGATAATGCAATGAAAAAGTATGAAGAGAAGCCCAGGTGGCCACCTTGCAAATTTCCAATGTGGAAGCCTTCGACCTCTCCGCCCAAGAAGCAGCTATAGTCCTAGTGTAATGAGCTTTACAAACCCTGGGAGCCTCTTTACCCTTAACTACATACGCCTCCCTAATACAATCCCTTAACCATCTAGCTAAGGAACTCTTAGAAGCCATCTGACCCCTCTTAAGACCCCCTAAGAGTACAAACAATCTGTCAGAAGATATGAAATCTTTGATTCTTCTGTGATAAACCCTAAGTGTTCTTCTTACATCCAATTTATGCAGCCATTGCTCTTTGTCATCGCTGGGTTTAGGGAAAAATGAGGGCCAAGAAACCGTCTGGTTTAGATGAAACTCACATGCCATCTTTGGGACAAAAACAAAATTAAAAAGAGGAACTGTCCAAAGAACTACTTTGTTTCTGATGGAACTTTACGCATGTTCAGTATATCATGACTGAAGTACCATGGGATGTACTGAACAAAAAACAACTGAAACTGCCATTGAAGCAACAACAGAAACACAATACCTGGCAGGACATAAGTACCTGAGGGGGAAAAAAAAAAATAGTCGCATCTCTGGATGAATTAAATAGATAAAAGGCCTTTATCCACAGTAAAAGCGAAAAAAAAAAAAAAAAAAAGAGCTACATGTGGGGAAACTTTAGCTTGCTTGGATGTTCTTGGATATTGGGCTGCTTATTATGGATTGTGTAGTTTTCCTTAATTTGGCAGCAGTACTCCTTGGCAGGACAGTGATTCTTCAGGTATGCTTGCACTGCAGTGACTGCAAAGTAGTTTAGATGCTCTTTCTTGCTAGTTTATACTTAGGTTGGGTGTATGGGCAAGAGCAGCACACCACTCAACCTGAGTGAATTTACTCTGCTGCTTAGGCTGGTTTTGCAGACTCTGCTGCCCTGCTGCTAAACCTGCTACATGCATTTGACTTAAGTTAAGGCTTCTTTAGGCAGATCTGGACTGCATGACCTTAGAAATCTTGTGAAGAATTTAACATCAGAAGGTTTCTAAATAAGTACAGAAGATTGCCATTATATTTTCTAGTCATATAAAATAAATGTATTCTGGTTAAAATAAGGTATGGATTTTAGCCAATCTGCCTCATCAAAACTGAGGGTTCATTAGTGAAAAAATATTATGAGCCTAATATAGGACATGAGTAGAAAATATATCTTAAATCCCTTTTGGTACTTAACAGGACTTGGAACTACTGGGAACACAGCTCTCATTCTCCCATATCAAATCATCTTTCATTTCATCACTACAACTGAGATTTGTAACAATATGAAGTGAAAATAATACCAATAAGCCCTCCTAGTTGACAGATTTTATTTTGTTTTGTAACTCTGGCCATGTCACATGTTCTGTTCACATATTCACCAAAAAATGATACAACTGAGAAAAATTCTCAGTAAAACCACCTGATCAGAACTGCAAAACTGAAAACAAAGATAAGTCTTATGGCAGCACTAAGCCTCATCTTATTGTACGTACAATTAAGTAAAAGAATATTTTTGAAAAGAGGAAGGCTTAATACATCTTTCAAGAGCAGTTCAGAAAATAATTAGGCTTGGATAAATACTTGCAAGATAAAGTCCAAAACATACCTTCTGACAAGTAAAATATTGTTGCTAACACTGAAATCATTACATTCTCTAAGTTACTTGAGATCATGTCTTCATACAGGCTGTAGCTATAAACCTAGCAAGTATCTTCTCCATTCTACTCTTAAAGACAGATTAGCATTTCTTGAGAACTACTAAATTTGAAAAACTAAGGAAGGCAGGAACACACTGAGACCAAAAAAACAACAACAAAACAAAAAACAAAAAGAGAACTTGGAATGCAAATTTTATTTGAGCTTTGATGTATATTCTAAAAATATATAGGTTAACCTGCATTTATTTTACGGAGTGTCACTATTTCAGATGAAGAAGCCATCAACAAAAGCAATGCCTCTGAACTATTTTTATTTCATCTTTTTATTTTTTGTCAATTTAGTATGCTGAGACCACACTCCCCAAACCCTTCCTTCTCAGCCTGCAGCTTGACTACAGAGACGCTATTTGACTCCACCTATCCTCTTTCCCTAAGCAGCCTGGCCTCATTTCTGGTATGATCCTTTCCTGCAATATAATCAAAGCTCTTGAAACCACGTGCTCTCTGGTGACCTGGACTCTCTCTACTGACAAAAGAGTAGAATGCTTATGAGCATGCTCTGTTCTGGAAGGTGTTTTTCACATGGGTTTTGGGGATTTCAGGTTCTCCTCATCTAATAAGAATGCAGTCAGATGAAAAAATAGTGAGAAAATACTAACTTGAGACTTCATTCTGAAAAAGTTTACTTTCTGATCAAGAGTTTACTTACATAAAAAGCCGCAGTGAAGTCAATGCCATAAGCATGACACAGTATGCATTTGTAAGTGATCATAAGTACTAAAGGCTAAAGTTGCATTTTACACATATAAAAGCACACATATAAAAGATGGATAACACCAATGTTCAGGTCAGTGCTTTTCTAAGACAAAGTCACAAAACTTGCTATATCAAAGAACACACCCTCCAGGTATTATTTTATCTTACATAAAATATAGGTCATTTATACAGATTCAATAGGAGACTAATATTTTTCATGAAGATGATAATTTTCATTTGATTCTTCATCAATAACTACTGCATATCACATATTTACATGAGAAGCTTTTCTACAAGTCATAACTGTACTTAAATGTACAATCTTCATATTTCAAAAAGATTGCTCAATGGATATATTTTTAATATAATGATATATATATATATATGCAAAGTAGTTAATTCTGAAAAGTATATAAAAATATCCTTTGGCGCAAACTAGAATCAATAAATAAGGAAAAGCTTTCATTACCTTGAACATTCTTCTCGGCAAACGAAGGCACCAACAGAATTTCTGCAGAGAGTTCTTCAATTTTTTCTTCCATTAATAAAAAGAGTTTAACAAGTTGAGACAGACATTTGAGCTGATACAATGTTAAACAGAAGTTCCTTCCTTTTTTGTGGGATTCTTGGGAGGCTGTTTAAATGAAATAATGAAATACTTTTTATTTTTTGTTTGCTTAAAAAAAAATCCATCACTTCCTTTTTATCCTAGCATAACATACCCTCTTTCTTATCCTAAACTAACATTACATTAGTTCTTACTAATCCTTTGGTATTTTTCAAGTATCCAGGAAATTACAAAAGAATTCCAGGTTGTATTCTTCTTTAACTATGAGTTTTTCAAGCTAAAGTCCTATAGAGAGAACATTCTTACCTGCATTTTACAGAGGGGAAAAAAAAAAAAAAAAGCTATTGCAAAAACTGATTGAGCAAATGAAAAAAAAAAAAGCATCATTACTATATTTTAATGGTTTGGGACATCACATCACTACACTGTCACTCTGCAAGTCACCTTGTCTGTTTAACAATCTGCTAGCACAATACAGTTGATGAATATGACATTTGAGTGAAAAGAGACATCAATCTTACACTCCACAACTTTAAATATGTGGGGTTTGAAAACAAGTGAGACTGTCAGTGAACAAATATCAGTGAGTATTATACCTATAAGCATTTGGTGTTTAAAAGAAGAAACGGAACATTTTATTTTGAAAGGTTAACACTTACAGTCATAACATATAATCATGTCACATCAACCAGGGAACTCTGCTTTGAGAAGTTAGACTACAAAAGACTGTGAGCTGTTTCCAATTTGGTTTTGCCAAACCACACTGTTGAGACAATTCTTTAAGTGTAACAAACTTGCACTTCTATGCAAATTGCTGTAAGTTGATACAGTGTTCCTACTGAGCTCTTTTGCAGATTTAGTACCAGCAGAACAGTTTATGTAGAAAGAGTGAGAGACGGGGTAATTTGAAAGACAGGCTCTGAAAGATGAAAACAAATATAAATTGATTGTAATGTACTTTAATGTGTCACATCTTTCTCATCTTACCAGTTTGAAGTATTCAGTTCCTCCCCTTTTCCTCAAAGTTCCTAGATTTTTTTTTCTTTTTAAAGTGTTCACTTAGAGATTTAGCTGCAAATTTTGCATCTACCTCTAAATCTCCTCAAAGTTCTGCACACAGGTGTTCATGGTAGCGTTCTGCATTTCTAAGAATGGCAAAAGAAAATTTTACACATAGCTGCCTCTGTTGGTGCCTCTCCATCTGAGCAACAAGAAAACTTTGTCACTGGAGTTCCAATTTTAAGTCTTAAAGTTCCAATGAAAGACCAGGTACCGCTTAGAGAATTTTTCACCTTTCCTGCAAGGCTGATGCTATAAACGGAATGTGACTGATAGGACATGATTACCTGAGTCTGCAGACAACCAGAAATAAAAATTCAGGAAGCGAGAACCACAAGATGCATTAAAGACAATAATAACAACAATGTAATGTCAGTTCTGTGTTCTGTGACTGGAAAACCTCGTGATGCTATGGCCCCCTCTCCTGAGTGAGAAAGAAGCCTACCAACTACACAGTTGCCCCAAACTATGCTGTCCTCAGGGAGAAATCACGTGCATTTAGAAGCCAAAAATATACCACAGACATGTTTTAGAGTACAAAACCAAACAGAAGGAAATGATTTTTAAAAAATTTTTACTTTTAATGATTATGCAACATATATTTCAGCTAGAACAAGAAGACACTAAGTTCAAAGATCCCTCTTCTTTATGACATTATGAAGCTCAGAGAATGCTTTAATAAAATGTGAAGCATAAAATATTATATGCAAACCAACACTTACATAATCTTCAGAGAAAAATCTTACTCTTTAACACTACACTATTCTATAAACAGTCTGAATCTTCTGTAAAATATAAATTAACATTCATTTTCACACAAAGAGGTACACTGTTACATCTTTAAAGTAGAAAAATACAGAAATAATATATTGAAATAGTTAGAAACTAAATAAAATGTGGAATTCTTATTCCTTAAAGAAAACATTCTTTCACTGTATGCAGGTGAAGAGTGCAATTGTTCTTCCATGTAATTGAAAAAATTATTGAAGACAGAGATCTCTCTGGAGAGAGAGAGAACCTGGAGACCAAAAGCATCCACATGGTATATTGTGGCAAAGCTTAGAGAGAAAGGCCCTGCAGGGATCAGGGTATGGATCAACAAGATCCATGTGTATTTGCACACAGAGCGAAACCAGACACCAGCACTCCTGCACCACAGCTGAAGCAGGGACCAAGTTTGACCTTATATAGGATCCTGGGCCTATCACAGGGCAGGGTGGTGGCCCCAGGTGGGATTCCTTAGGACAGTTAGTACCTGTTAATTAAAGGGCTTGAGCCACAACTTGTAAGGAGCTTCAGTTTACAAACTAAAGTATTAGAAAAGCAAGTTGTTTCTTTAAAACTGTACTTCCCATGAGTCTCTTGACTTATGCTTCCTATCTACTGAGAACATCACAAATATTTGGTTAAGAAGAGGACAGAAAGAGTATTTTAGGCTTTTACTTCCAAGTACCGTTCCAGAAAAAAAAAATCTACAAAGGCAAAGATTTTGTCAAGTAAAGTTAACCTATACTTGTACCAAGCAAAGAAGCATACTAGTTAACTGTAAATAAAATGGAAGGAAGCAGAAGAATAAGTCCATAGCGTTCCTGATCTTAATACTCCTATCCTGTGATCTGTATTCTTAATATTCACACAGAGACAAAGGGGGCATAAAAAGTACTTAATTTCCTCTGGAATGCTGAGTCACATAGTAGGAGTCTGTCATCCCAAGCAAGCTGACTCTTTGACAGCTTTGCTGATAAAACAAATAAATAAATAAAAGCCTTAGGTACAACTAACGTTAAACTAAATCTGCAAGGAACATGACAGATTGTGCTGGTGCCAAGGCAGCAGACGCAGTCATACAGCAGCCTGGCATCACCAGAGAAAACCGTTTTCCAAGTTTTGCTTTCGTCTTCAGCTGAATGAATTGGAGGTGGAGAAACTTTCCTAAGATCTGAAAAACAAAATAGACCATCTATCTTGCCAGAGATTTGATTGATTCTGATTTGATTGATTTCAAAAAAAAGCCATGATAGTGAAAAAATTCCCTTCACCAGGGATGAAATTTGGAAATCCCCATATGAATTCTAATCCAGCTCATCTAAGTTAATAAGAACATTTTTCAAGTACCATAAAGCAAAAAGCATACATTGTATAAAGTGTTCATTCATAGTACCTGAGTTTCTCATAAGTATTTAAAACCAGTTAACAAGATTTCTACCTTTATGTTACCACTTACAAAAGATTTCCTTTCATGTCCAAAAATGAAGTAGCATGAAAAATAAGGCTGTTCTAGATTAGGAAGACCAGTGCTTACCTACTAACTTGTGATTTAACAGCAAGTTTCAAAACTGGTACTGCGCTCAGAGCTGTAGCTCTTGAAGCCATTAAATAGTGTTTCCAATTTCCTAGGCTATAGCCTAGAAACATGTATCTGAAAATCTCGGAAGGCATATCAAAATATGCACATCAATTAATTCCAAACTTTATAGTAAGTGTTTTTTTTTTTTTTTTTTCTAGAGCCTGACACTTTAAAAATTCATACTCACAAAACCACACAAAAAATAGTAAAAAAAAATTTGCTTATTCTGATCATTCCATCAACCCACCCAAGGATGTGACACACCAGTGTGGTACAGAAATACCTGCAACACCGCTGACCTGTCTGTAGACACTAGGAATAGCTGTGCTACAAGAGCATTGCTCTCAGATTAATTAGCTTCACTACTCAGGGTACAGGGCCACGTGGCAAAAGTGCTTCTGAGGCTCCTGATGGAATCCTTGGAAATCATCCTGACGACTGCCTTCTTCAGTGATTACAGTGGGGACTTCTCCCCAGCATGATCTGAGGGTTTAAAACCCTTTAAATCAGTTTTGCTGCAAAATACTTTCCCAATACATTAAGCATTTTTCCCCTGTCCCCGTTTATAAGGCTCAGTTTCACATAAGATAGATCTACAATACTGTTCTTCAAAGGGCACAAGAAAGTGATGTCAAGGATTTCATCCAACGAAGCTATCTAAGAAAAAAATATACAAAGCAAACACATAATACTAAATCTAACTATAACCTACATAAAAGTAATAAGGCCATTTCATAAAGGGAAGTGACACTTTGTGGAAATCGGAAATGAAATAACCTAGTAAAGCAGAAGAAACTCTGATAGATATTGATAGTCACTGTATACAGGGATATTTCAAGGGGTAAAATTTTCAAAGCTGTGCTCAGGGAGTTATGTACATAAATTCCATTAACATTAACGTGTTCCTCGTCTCACAGCGATATTAACTTTTAAGTGACGCTATAACTATTAGAACAATCTTGCATTCATAACAGCATTCATCTGGAAACTATCTCCTAAATAGAACCAGTATATAAACTGCACTATTCTTTTCCTTGTATTTAGTAACAATATATTCATTTTTTATGGACATGCGAACACAGTTCTCTCTACTCAAATGGCATGTTGCTGTATGTTTTTCAAAGTAATTGTTAGGTTTTAAATAATTAGTGTTGCTGGGTATAATCACTTATTTCTCCATTGTCTAAAAGGTAACTTAATATCTCTGCATAGCAGATGTAGTACACAATATTGCACATAACTAAATTGTTACAAACAGTGCCAGCAGTTTTCTATCCACAGTACTTAAGATAATTATAAAGATCATCTTCATTACTGCATGCTAGCATTTTTTAACAGTTTAATTTGGATAGGCTACAAGATACATTCAAATCACCCAGACACAATTACTGCAAACCCAAGAAGCTATAAAATGTTCCCAACCAAATCCCTTTGACCCTGTTAATGTCTGTTCCTTGTTAATCTAAGGCAAACATTGTTTGTAGTGTGCGTTTGTTATGGAATATGAAAAAAAAAAAGAAAGGAAATCCCTTAACAGTTGTTATTGATTCCAGCATTTACGGACGGAAAGTTAAGTGCCGTTTACGAGACCGAACAGATGCAGATACTGACAAAAAGGTAAACAATTGTTGCATGGCTTACTGCCAGCTTCCAAGCCAATATATTAAACTCCAAGTGAAACACATTTCCCCTATAGATTGCACTTATTGCCACTTCATTTCCTATGTGCTCTGTCTCTCTATTGCTGTGCCTGGCACTAAGCTATTTTCGGTCGTGTGGTGACCCCCGAGGCCTAGTGCTACCTCACATAGCCATTAGTGAGGGGAATTGCATGTGTCTGACATGGCCTGAAACCAATTATTTGATATTTTCTTCAGAATGATGCCCAACTCTGTTGGGAATGAGCAATCATGAAATAATTTACCTCCTGATTTAATTTTTTCCTTCACAAATTAGTTGTAGCCTGAGCCGGCTGCACACAGCTGCTTGTGACTTCTCTCTGTCTTATCAAGATTCTACTCGAAATGATGAAAAAAAAGGATGAGGGGGAGGAGGGCTGGCTGGAATAGGTTGGGGATTCCTGCTTTTAAAAGGCATTGACAAGTTTATCAGAGCCACTGATCACATGGACTCGCTGCTCATTGAAAGTGACAGGCCCATAAAGAAACCAGCAGCGCAGCACAGGCGGCCACATGGGTGCAACTGGTTAAGGTTTTTTAAACACCTGTCTGCTTTGCTGAT
Source organism: Tinamus guttatus (assembly GCF_059628265.1). NCBI lineage: Eukaryota > Metazoa > Chordata > Aves > Tinamiformes > Tinamidae > Tinamus > Tinamus guttatus. The sequence continues at coordinate 193,360 of NW_028289051.1, forward strand.
TCCTCTAATTCCAGGGAAACCTAAGAGGGCAAGAGAATCTGCTAAAAAATGCTCAGGCAAACACACTGGCTCATTTTGCCCCCACCTTTTCCAAATATGGTCACAGATGTAATGACAACAAATATTTTCCTATTAGCATCATCATTAATTTGTGACTGTTGCAAGTGCTTATACGATGCATTTCTCTATACAGTAGATATGTCAAAGGAGAGCAGTGAAGAAGAGGATTTCAAGTTATGTATAAACAGCGTCAGCCTGTATAAATTTGCATATATTTAATCAGGAGAGTGTCTTATCATAGAAAGAGATATGCCACTGCTAGCTATTAAAACAACCTCAGTGAAGACTACGCTAATCTTTTGAAAGAGATTCGCTCTACATGAAACATTAATCAAATCTACCCCATTAATGTCTCCCCACTTAAATGAAATCAGTTTTCACTTAATCAGACACATTGCTTGCACATCAGGTTGCTAGATGCTTGCTTGCAAATGCTTAGAGACCCTTTGCTAAGACCTAGCATCAAAATAAAATCTTGATTTGAATTCATATTTGCTGACCAAACAACGAATGGATAGACCAGTGTTGGGAACACATGATGGACATCAAGAACATCTGATCATGCTCTGACTCCAAATTTGTGCAGTCATTTTAAGCAAATCAACTTGCCAATCTGATGCCTTGGCAGCATACAACTACTTTACAACTCTGTTGAACAAACTGAATTCCTCAAGTGCTCTGACAATGATGAGCTGTGTGACGATTATCAATAAAGACACTTTACATGCAGATATCTATTTAGCTTGCGTTGAAAGCACAGACTCAGTCTGTTACTTAATTTTCCAAAGGACCACAAACCATCTAATAAATTACCACACATTTCAATTATACATTGCAATTTCTACTATACAATGAAATTTTCAAGAATTCAAAGGTAAACCAATTAATTAGTCTCTCAGTTTGTTCCTCTCTGCATTGCGGGATAGGAGAGCTTCACTTTCCTTGAAGACCACCCACCCACAGAGAAGAGGGAGAAACAGTGTCTGAAAGAAAGTGTAAGAAATGAAGAAACCTGTAACAAACTGGAGATGGCACCAATTTTGACATAGGAGGCCTTTATGGAGCACTCAGAAGTGGACGGTTTTCTTCAGTCTTTACTGAAAGAGGAAGTAAGTACCACCAGACTTGTCAACTTTCTCACGAAATCCAGTGTTGATAGAACCTGTTTCCCTGTAACCCATTTTAAATACTTGGCTGATAAAAGTCAACTGTAATTTGTATTCAGAATCACAGTAAGTAATATATTTATTTTAAGAAGGCTAAGATTGCTTTGGCACCTGCAAATATAAAAAGGTCTGCTAGCACTGTTCCGCTCTACCTGCACTCGCAATGGAATAGTTGGGTGCCACACAAATTGGTTCATTACATCAGACTCACTCCATTAAAATTAGAGTGTTGGGAACTTTCAGCCAATCAAGCATTTCTATCAGGTGTTCATCATCCCTTTGTGTTGTTGACATATGATTCTATGTGTTTCCCTAAATAATAGATTAAAGTGAATCTGTCACTTTTGCTTCTTCTACCCCCTTGGAATTTCCAAGCTATAATGGAGGAAGACAGTGACAGCTTTTGTTCCAATAAGGGAAAACAGTCAGAAAATTACTTTAAAAAGCTGTAGTCGATACTCTCTATTTCTGCTTTCTTCCTCTGGATATTTCAAAACACTAGTTAGGCAAAATCACCACCAAGGTCTCATGAATTTTTTCCAGGGAATATAAAAATTAATTAGAAATAAGTTTTGTTGTGCAGAAAAAAAGGGCAGACATTGCCATTTAAGAACTTGTAGAGAGGTAAGCTTGGAAATTCATAACCTTTTAACAAATATTCAGAGAGACTAGAACATGATCCTCGTTGCAAATAAAGAATATATCATATGTCAGAACAGATGTACGTGTGTAAGTTCCTGCCCATGGAGCTGATACTACACTCTAAAAACATCTCTTTTCACATGAGCTGACAGTCCGGTGTGACAATGCAGAAATTGCTGCACTTCTCTAGCACACAAACAGCAGGTCAGTATGTCATCCCATTCCTTGCACTCAGACACAAACATCTGGATCTTAGCCTCAGGATGATCCATGGATTAACCTATTGAAGAAAATGAAGCTCTTTTTTAGAGATCCACAACTGATCAAATTCTGCACAATCTCCAATAGTACTAAAATGGTACTAAATGGAACTCAAAATCTTTGGAGGCATTAGCTGCTAAATTTTGAATGGAATAAGTTTTATTATAACAATCCTTACTCTCTGTAAATCAGAAAAGAAGAAATCTTCATTGCCTTGCTATATTCAGCTAATGTAACAAAAAGTGTTTTAAAAATACCTAAAGCTTTATGCTTTTTAATAATTCACTAGATGTGGCAGCTCCTTGACTGAAGAGGGAGTTTTCTATTTTTTGTTTTAAATTTTTAAACCCAAGTCACTGTGAAAAATATATGCATGTTCTTATAGAGCATATATGACACACCCCCAATTTAAACAGATGTGAGTTTTTGCGAAACAAACTATTGTGACTAAAATAATTTTGCCTCATTTAAAGTTATATTAGCTCTCTGAATATGCATTTTAGGACAAAAAAAAGTCTCTATCTTGACATAAATCACAGCCAGGATTACCTAATTAACTTGTGCTGGTGGTGGTAGACATATATGTTGAAAAGACTCCCATAATAATTTTCTTTTCAATCAATACTGCAGGAGCCTTTTTAGAAGACATTTTTGAAGTCTCCTCTTATTAGCCATTGTTGTATATACTTTTCTTCATGCAGCCATATATTGTGAAGGGAAAGAGAACCTAACTTAACAATTCTCTGTCAAATTCTTTGTCATTTTTCTTCTTATTATTAGAGAACTACAGTATATAAATCTCAAACTGCCCTCTGACCACTCACAAAATATCAGACTGGAGAGCAAATCACTTTCATCTTTTAAACTTGGGAGGGGAATGCAATAATTAGCGGGCATGGTGAGTTAAATGCTCTCTTCATGCTGAGGAAGAACACCCAGGTGTGCTGAGAAAGCAAAAAGGAAGATAATTAGTTGGTGTTTGCTAATTGTGGACATTTTGAAAGCAAGAAATACACCATTATTGGAATTATGCCCGTCTCAACTTCAACACAAAGGAGAAAAAGAATGCATGGCAAAGGTGAAATGAAATAACTTCATCAGAAGACAGTAGTCTAACAAAACATAACCCCAAAAGAGCATCAATAATTTCATGTTTATAAATATATAAATAATTTGAAAAGTAAAGTGAGTGTTTATTTATCTTGCTAAGTAAACCAAACAATTTGATAATAAAGTCCTGAAACGAGCATCATTTCAAAATGACAGGAGTCAATAATGCGATTTCACTGTCAGTCTTCATAATACGGGCTTAATAAACGAATTCAAGCAACAACTCTAAAAAGAAGGAAGGTATTTAGACATGCTATCAGCTTTGAAATTCTGTCAGTTCAATTGACATTTCAGTAACTTGGATTCTGTTATCTTACCCCCTACTAAAAAGCTTAAAAAGTAACAAGCTTAATGCTTTTGTAATCTTTACGAAAATGTCATTCTGCCACTAGAAACACATTTGCGGTCCTAGGGTATTATGTTCATGTGGCCTTTAAAAGAGTGTCTCTCTTTTATTTATTTATTTATTTTTATTTTTGTTAGAACTTCAGCTCTGTATGATCAAACAGATGGTTTTATTTTCTCTCTAATACTACTCATATTTCCATTTAATATAATTGTGCAGTAGAAATCAAAGATAAATACTTGCCAGGATAAGAAATGAATAATATGTGACAAAGAGGCTATGAAACACATTATTTCCTATATTAAATGCAAAGACATTTATTTTGTTTCCCCTGAGTAATAGGATCTTGTTTTGGCTGTCAAAATTTTTATAGGTTTCCCAAGGAACAAAGACAACTGCAGAAACCTGCATCATACCTGTGTGTCCAGTTTTTCTATTACAGCTTTCTATTAAAAATTCCTACCAACACCATTCAATTTATTTTTAAAAATATATGGCATATTTGTTGCATATCTCAGTATTGATTGGTTCATAATATAAAATTAGGGATTCCTTGTCCAGTATTTCTAAAGTTAAAAAAAAAAAAACCCAAAACCTAATGAAGACTTCCGAATTTTTACTCATTCTCTAAGTAGGACCATATGCAAATTTCACTGTTATCCTCATGTTTTCTGTAAATTTTATCTGAACGTATAAGGTAGATGTGCTTTGAGTCTTAACTGACAGGTGTTTCTCCCCTCATCTTTCACCCATAGAAACCATAGGACATTGGGAAGAACACACCATGTCTCACAGCCCAAGGAATCAGTAATTTAAGGTTTATTTGCATACAGGACCCCTTCTTTCCAGCAACTGCCTCACGTCTTGCTTCACACAGACCCCTAAAGTCCTGTTCCTATAAAAGTTATTTTATGATGTACTCTGCAGAGTGACAGAGAGAGCATAAAAGGAGAACCACATTCTGAAGGGGATGCCCAGTGGGCATAAATATAATTCATAGAATCATAGAATCATAGAATGCTTAGGGTTGGAAGGGACCTCTAGAGATCATCTAGTCCAACCCCCCTGCATACGCAGGGACACCTAGAGCACGTGGCACAGGACTGCATCCAAGCGGGTTTTGAAGATCTCCAGAGAAGGAGACTCTACAACCTCTCTGAGCAGCCTGTTCCAGTGCTCTGTCACCCTCACTGGTAAGAAATTTTTCCTTAAGTTCCTATGGAATTTTTGATGTTTCAGTTTCCGGCCATTTCCTCTAGTCCTATCAGTGGCCACCACTGAAAAGAGACCACGACCGTCCTCTGCACTCCCTCCCTTGAGGTATTTATATACACTGATTAGATCCCCTCTCAGCCTTCTCTTCTCCAGGCTGAACAGGCCCAGCTCCCTCAGCCTCTCCTCATAGGGCAGATGTTCCAGGCCCCTGATCATCCTTGTGGCCCTGCGCTGGACTCTCTCCAGCAGCTCCACATCCCTCTTGTACTGTGGAGCCCAGAACTGGACACAATACTCCAGATGCGGCCTCACCAGGGCTGAGTAGAGGGGCAGGATCACCTCCCTCGACCTGCTGGAGATGCTCTTCTTAATGCACCCCAGGATTCCATTGGCCTTCTTGGCCACGAGGGCACACTGCTGCCTCATGGTCAACTTATCATCCACCATGACACCCAGGTCTTTCTCCGCAGAGCTGCTCTCCAGAAGGTCGGTCCCCAGCCTGTACTGGTGTCTGGGGTTATTCCTCCCCAGGTGCAGGACCTTGCACTTGGCCTTGTTGAATTTCATGAGGTTTTTCACTGCCCAGTTGTCCAGTCTGTCCAGGTCCCTCTGGATGGCAGCACAGCCCTCTGGGGTATCGGCTACTCCTCCCAGTTTGGTATCATCAGCAAACTTGCTGAGGGAGCACTCTGTGCCTTCATCCAGGTCATTGATGAATAAATTGAACAGGACTGGACCAAGGACTGACCCCTGGGGGACCCCATTAGCCACAGGCCTCCAACTAGACTCTGCACCGCTGATCACCACTCTCTGGGCCCTGCCATCCAGCCAGTTCCTAATCCATCTCACTGTCCACTCATCTATCCCACACTTCCAGAGCTTGCCCAGGAGGATGTTGTGAGGGACGGTGTCAAAAGCCTTGGTGAAGTCGAGATAGACGACATCCACCGCTCTCCCCTCGTCTATCCAGCCGGTCATTTCATCATAGAAGGCTATCAGGTTAGTCAGGCAAGATTTCCCCTTGGTGAATCCATGCTGACTACTCTTGAGCACCTTCTTGTCCTCCATGTGCCTGGAGACAACGGCCAGTATGAGCCGTTCCATCACTTTTCCGGGGACGGAGGTGAGGCTGACTGGCCTGTAGTTGCCTGGGTCCTCCTTCTTGCCTTTTTTGAAGACTGGCGTGACATTGGCCTTCTTCCAGTCCTCTGGCACCTCCCCCGTTCTCCAGGATCTTTCAAAGATGATGGAGAGCGGCTTAGCTATGGCATCTGCCAGCTCCCGCAGCACTCTGGGGTGCATCCCATCACGGCCCATGGATTTGTGGGTATCGAGGTTCCTTAGGTGCTCTCTGACCCAATCTTCCTCTACCCAGGGCAAGTCTTCCTCTCCACCAGCTTCTTCTCTTGCCTCTAGGGCCTGGGGCTCTAAAGGGCTGCCCTTGGTAAACACCGAAGCAAAGAAGGCATTGAGCAACTCTGCTTTTTCTGTGTTATTTGTAACCAAGGTGCCCATCCCGTCCTCCAGCGGACCCACGTTTTCCCTGATCTTCCTTTTGCTGTTAATGGATTTGAAGAAATTTTTTTTGTTATTTTTAACGTCCCTTGCCAGCTTGCCTTCCAGACGTGCCTTAGCTTTCCTTGTCGCATCTCTGCACTCCCTGACTACGTTCCTGTATTTCTCCCAGGGGACCTGTCCTTTTTTCCACCTTTTGTATACCGCTGCCTTCTGCTTGAGCATTGCCACAAGCTCCCGGCTCATCCACGCAGGTCGCCTGCCCCCTCTGCCTGCCTTCCTACACACAGGGATGCACTGTTGCTGGACGTGGAGGAAGTGCCGCTTGAAAACTAACCAGCTCTCTTGGGCCCCCCTTCCTTCTAGAGCTCTAGCCCATGGGATTCTTCTGAGGAGGTCTCTGAAGAGGCTAAAGTTGGCCCTCCTGAAGTCCATCGTCGCAAGGCTACTTACAGCCCTGCCTCCTCCTCGTTGAATCCTGAACTCCACCAACTCATGGTCACTGCAGCCGAGGCTACCCCCCACCTTAACATCTCCTACTAGGCCCTCCCTATTTGATAGCACGAGGTCCAGTAGCCCACCTCTCCTCGTCGGCTCCTCCACAACCTGCGTCAAAAAGTTATCGTCGACGCTCTGCAGGAACCTCCAGGACTGCTTATGCCTGGCTGTGTTGTCCTCCCAGTTGATGTCGGGGTAGTTGAAGTCCCCCATGAGAACCAGGGCCTGTGACCGTGAGGCAACATCCAGCTGCCTATAGAAGGCCTCATCAACCTCCTCGTCCTGGTCAGGTGGCCTGTAGCAGACACCCACCACAGTGTCTCCCACATTAGCCTGCCCTCTAATCCTTACCCAAATTGAAACATATAAGCTACTATTGTTCTACAAATACAAACCATAGGCCCATGGAGATAAGCTAAGCAGGGTTTGGTGGAGCTGCTTAGAAAAAAAAAAATTAAAAAGCGGTGGAAGTGCAAGGTAGCCAGCAGGCAGAAGTTCCAGTATCTGTTATTCTTTATTTATTTTTGTCTTTGTACATGTCACCTTTTTGGGTTTTTATCTTTAATATTATCTTTCATCTATTTTTAAAGTTTTCAACTTCTAAAATACTTGATCCTTAGCAACACGTTACAGATATAACTGAACACTTGCTTGTATTAATGCAAGGATCTGGGGAATATCCAGGATGTGAAACAGGATATTACAATCTGTAATCCATATGGGCCACTTTATACTAGCCTGTCCTACCAGCACTTCAGAAAGATGCAACAGCACTTTCTGACACAAAACAGTGTCAAATGAAGTAATTCCTATACCTTTCTTCTTCCTCTTAACACTTCTTTAAATCCCATTTTTAACAATGGATATCAGATAAGAGAAGATGAGGGAATAGCAGTTTTAACTACAACATAAAGATTTATAATTATCTGTTATAAATCTGAATATGGACAGAAATCTCACCATAGGTGCAAAGGCATAAATATTAATCACATGAATCCCAATCTGCAATTCTTTACTTTCCAGATACAAACTGGAAAATAAATTATACTAAAATGAATGAGTTCTAATTATTCCCAAGTATGAATAACTGTTTATCATCACACGGTCACTAAATCAGCAGGCAACACTGCTATTTTAGGCATATTTTTGACAGATAAGAAGAAGATCATAGGAGATTGGTTGTAGGCAATAATCATGGCTCAAGAGATCACGAACTAACTGAATTTAAATTAAATGGAAAGATAAAAGCAAGTGTAAAACTAAAGTCCTTCATTTCAAAGGGAGGAAATGATAAGCTAAGGAAAGCAAAGCTATGTGAATAGGAATTTAAAGGAGAAATGAGATTTCTCATAGTGAAAAGGGCAAAAAGAAAAAAAAAAGGAACTCATTTTTAACCTAGGCAAAAGACTGAACTGTTGAGGAAGAGTAAAGATGAGTGACCTTAAAATAGATTTTTCTTCACCAAGTCTTTACACATAATCCCCCAAAGTTGCCTTCATTTCAAGAAGCTACCCCAAAGTTTGTTTCTCTTTCTCTCAACTCCACTGTACAAATCCAGCTCCTCTAAACAGAGGAGACCTAACATACTTATTATTCAAGCCTATTCAAGCTCAGATATTCACCATTTTCAGATTATACATTCCATGAAAACAACATACTCCTTAGGAAATCATGAATATTTAAAGCAAATAAATAAAAAGGATAATAACAACTGAAATGCATTTGAATGTATTTTTAGAAGAACATGGAAGTTGGTCAAAGTTTGAAGAAAGAAAACAGCTTTGTATATTGGGGGGAAAGTGTAAAAATTGAATATTAAACTATGCCAATGAAGTGAGTGAATTACTCTGTGACAAAAATCCACTAAAACGAATACAGGCTGGAATCTGGAAATTATCACTTCAATTGACCTCAACTTTGCAATAATATAGTCTTAAAAATAACCTGCTACTGATAAACAAAGGTTTTCCATCATGCTTTGTAAGAGAACCACATTTAAGAATTAAAATATAAGTATACACATTTCTATTTCCTTATAAGGGTAAATGTTACTAGATTGGAGTTCCCATTCTGTTTGAGGGTCTCCAGAAAGTTTGTTACTAAATGAAAATAATGCAAGTCAGTGAGCATACTGAAATTATACATACTACTCCAAACTTCTTCATCACATCCAAAGGAAATTAATAAATAGGCTAATAAGTGTGCATGTGTGTATATATTTTCTCTCTCTCTAGTTATATAAATAAAATGAAAGGAAAATTTTCACTAATACATAAAATTTGTATAATTTCATGGCTTTTAAGTTTCTTTACCTGCTGCCTTATCAACTGTAAGAGAGCTATTTCTTCATCTAAAAGGGATAAAGGATTAAGACAAATCAGTGACGCCTGATTAAACTAGCTTAACATTTCTGTAAACAAAGGAATACAGAAATGGTTCAAAAGGCAAAAGTACAATCCACATTCAATAGACTTGATGCAAGTAATTTCTGAGAAATATCACAGCGGAAATAGAAGCAAAAAAAATCACATGGGATAACCTGAAAAAAACAACTGTCTGCATGATTCATTACCTGCTAAATATGTTAATAAATATGTAATAATTTTAGTATTTCTTGAAATACTGTAACATTTTATCAGCTTTTGAGAGAAATATATGATTAATATGATAGAAAGGCTGAAACAGTATTTTTACAAAATGTAAGCAAAAACATTTTTGGGGAAAATAATCCTTCCTTTGGTATTATTCTAACATACTAGAAACATTGATATCTTGCTGAATACACAAAGAAATAAGGCAGATCCAAGCTGCCTAAAATACTTAAAATAATTTAACCCAAATACAACTGCCTGAAACCTCCAGTGACAAAGGTAAAAATTTAACTGGGAATCGGATCAAGTTATAACACAGAGGCACCTGCCTCCACTATAGTTGGCAATTGAAGTGTCTTTTTCATATACCATTCTGCAAGCAGCTCTCTCAAATACGCTCATCCTCCATCCAGATAAATAGATACAATCTAACTATAGTACTTTGCAAATAGCTGTTCTAATCAAAGATAAAAACATACTTGATGATATCTTATTTCATAAGTATATTTATATAGGAAATATTTTAAAGATTTACAAATCTCTTAAAGCTTGTCATAAACTGCCTTTAATTGCCTACACATAAGTAGGTCATCCGGATAAAATTTTTCAAGGTTCTAGCATTTAGCACTATATCCTGTTATTTTTTCATCCCCTATACAGTAGGATCAATTATAGTAGGTCTTATGAAAAAAAAATCACATTTCCCTGATGGCAGACTTAGTAAATATTTTTTTTTTCACCTATGGGATAACAGTCCCCACTGAATGTCTTGATTAATTTATTTTTTGGTTTGAAATGTGCTGGTTTGGTGGCTCCCAGAAGCAAAGACAACAGAAAAAAAAAGTCTTTCAGCTAAGAAAAAAAAAATCTTTTTCTCCCCTCTCTCCTACCCCCACAACATGCCTACCTTTTCTTACCAACCAGAGTCTTTCCATAGCAAACTGAACATCACTGTCAAGCCAAACAATTAAAGCTGTGTTTTAACTTAACCTATGTATAAATACAGAAATTCACTCTCAGCTAGGGGAGTGCAGCAAAGGTATCCTGGATCTTTTCAGCATTTAATAAGAGTTCCAAGCTGAAAAAGCTACTTGAGCTTGTGTACGGTTACAAATCTCCCAGAATAGTTATTCTGTAGAAACTTTTTCCAGAATTGTTATTTCATGGTGAAGTCCCTTGGGAACTCTTTGATTCCAAGAGAAAAGTGCCTTTTCCCATTTTACTGTAGTATAAATGTAGTACATCCAAACAATTCAGAACAGAGAACTCCCTTTTCAGAAAAAAAGTCATCACCTGTAGACTCACATTCAACTATCTGTTCAAAAAATATATATTTTTGTAATGATATGAAGTATAAATTTCAGTTGATTTGATTTATAGCTTCCAACATTATAGGCTATGACTTGGCAAAAAAACAAACAAAAATATCCTATGTAACTTTACAGCTTTCCTCTAGCATTTTACTGACTTCTGGCTCCACTGTTACCAATTAAGTGTTTGGCTGCCTTCAGTCTACAAACTCAGACTTTCTGCAGCAGCTTGACTCTGCGGAAAACTAGTGCCAGAGATTGCAGGTGAGTCATGCAGGCCTCCCATGCAACCTAGTGAAACACAGTAACATGAGGTATTACACAGTGAGTAGATGAAGACACAAACGTGACAGCCATTGCGAAGAAAGCCATTTTGAAGCTCATATTGTAGTAACAAGCCACACTTCTAAATTAATTTTACAGGTGCTAGACGGACAGTTGCGGCATCTGAAATTGGGGGATTTATAAATAGAGAGTTTGAAACTAGTTATAAAAACCATCCTAAAAGTTACAAGCAGCTCCTAAGATTTGCTTTGTATATTTTTCAACTGTTTTTGTTTTTTTGAATTTGTAATAGAAGCATGCGCTGAAAATCTGTCCTGATAAACGTGCTAGCACAAAAACATGTAAAGAAACATCTGGTGGCAAAGAAAATTTAAGCAAAGCAAACGAATATCTTAGTATAATGAATGATTATTCTTTTCCTTCATAATATAGTTAATGTGTGTGTACTTAGAGAACAAGCCTTACGGTCTCTTTAACATCCATGTCTTACATGTTCATAGATAATTGAACCTTCTCATATTTGTGAGCTACTTCAGACTGAAAGAAAACATAAATTATGAATTTTAAGTTATCTTGCTAGTCACTTTGCTTAGATAATTTGTACTTGAATCCTTTCACTGGCTCCCCTCTTGCTATCTAACTCAAAGACACACTTCTCGTCACCCATTCCATAATTCAACATTGCTCTGAAACTACTTATAATCTTCTCATTTCCCAACAACATTGCATTCCACTAATTATATCAGCTTTTCCACTTGTCACCTTTTCACTCTGTCTGTATGCCTTTTCACTTACTTTGTCTTCCATATGTTCCATATTCCTCCATCTTTCAGCTCCTCTTGAAGGATTACTTTTGCATTTCTTACAGCAGAATTTCTAGATGACGTACACGAACTTGTAGACCAACTTTTAGAACTCAGGAGAATATAAATTTCTTCTGCCTCTAGGCTATTTGCCTGGCAAAAAATTACCTTATTCATCCTATTTGTATGCTGTATTATCCAAATATCCTCCCTCTGTTTCTATATCTTCCACATGCTTCTAAACTTCTAAAGCTTTCTGTCTGCAAACTACTTCACCTTTAGGGAAGGGTATATTTTAAACAAACAACTCTTGCACAGAGCAGTGCTCAAAACTTCGCATTGGAAAAGCAGTTAAGTATAATCATGCAGTTAGGCTGTGAAAGTTTCTATTCTGCATGTTTTCTTTTGGAAATTAGCATGTCATATTCAACAACAGGAAAAAGAAAGTACAGAAAATATCTTTTTAATATTGAATTGCTTTGATACCTTAAATTTCTTTAGAAAAACATGAAATGATCTGTTAGCATTAACTCTAAACTGTAAACTCTTGTAGTTTAGTACTAGAATAGTTTTTTTTTTCTTTTTTATTCTTTTTTTAAATTACGAAATGCATAGTAATCTTTCTGGACTAACTCTGATGTATGAGTCACTGTTTATACGATGGTCACATTATGACAGTTACACAGCCACGCAATCATCTCATTTAACTTTCTGTCAATTGACAAGTGTGGGGAGTAGCCTCACAAGCTTTCATCAATAGAAGCCTACTACATATATCAGCAGGTGGAATAAGCTAGACTGAAAAAAATATGATTATAACATGACAATACTATCTAGTGAAATATAACAGAGTTTGTACATTTATGAGCATAGGATAGTTTCCCTTTGTTAAAAACATTTTTCACCACAATTCTAGCATGGTCCATAACTCAACTGCAGTAATACAGTTAAAATATGAAATTAATTAATAATCTCAGTCTCCACAGGAAATAATCAGGTATACTGACAAAAAGCAGTATAACTAAATATGAAAATATCTAACCAAAATTAACATAAAAAAGGCTAAATGAACATAAAATAAGGCTACTAACCCACAGCATGAACTGTTCCTCTATGCTTCTTTGAAATCTTGCTTGTCTTAACTATAGGTAGAGCATTTTCCTTGAACTGCAGCTCGCAAAGCCTTTCAAGAAGAACTGTCATTTCTTCAGTGATGGTATCAAGATAAGTTTCATTAATAAACTTCAATGATGAGGAAGGATCAATAGCTCCACTTAGTATATACAAATCCTCTTTTATCATTGTGCACAATGTAGGAATGGAACTTTGGTAACCATGAACCACCTTATCAAAATTTGTCTCACCACAGCTAGACAGAAGACAGTTCTGTAGAAGATCACTGACCAGCTTATTCTGCATATTTTGATATCTGCTTAGGACTTCTGATTCAGGATAAAGAAACAAAAGCTGCTGTATGCACTGTGTTTTAAACTGCATTTGTTGTTGTAAAGCATTACTTTCTTCTTGACTTTGACTTTGCAGTCTATTAACTAAAAATCGCCGAAGATGTAATCGTACATCGTCCCAAAGAGATGTAACATCCATGGTTGAATTATCCTCAAGGGCATGAAGAGAAGATGCAAACTCAAAAGATGTCCCACTTGGAGTACAGGGAAATGAGACACCACATTGACTAGAGAGATCCACAAGGAAGTGAAGTATCATTTCTTCTTGATTTTGTTCATTTGTGAGCAAGGTTTGCTAATAAAGGCAAATGAGAGAATATTTTAATAATGTTTTCTAAACATGGGTTAATAAATTTAAAAATTTTGTATACCGGTACTAATTACTTCAACTGCTAATTGTCTTATGAGCAAATAAGAGACTGAAAAAATAGCTTCATAAAGAACAAAACTAACAAAGGCTTTTTTCCCCAAGGATTTATGCCCCAGTCCATCTCCTTGTCCACCAGCTCCAATAAACTCACATTTCTTTTCCCATCTTTCTTATATCTTTAACCTCTTTTCTCAGTCAATTCTAATCTGCAGTTCATGGGAAAGCCAGAAACAACCACAGTTCATTTGATAAGCCTTAGCAGATGATGAAGCCTATCTACTGGAATCCATGGCATCTTGGAAAGAAAATAACATGAAAGATTACTAGATTACTTAGGATTTACAAGGAAAGTGACAGATTTTGCTCATATAAGCAAGAAAGAAATTTAGAAAAGTATGCCTTGTTGCTTTCAGTGTAGTGATTCACCAGGTGACCAGTAAAAAGGCTGTTTAATAATAATAAAAAAAAAATGTCCAGGTCCTTCAAAGAACTAAAATCAAAAACATGTTAAGACTTACGTCACATGTGGCGTAACAGTATGGAGCTATGCATCTTCCAAACCTAGAGGCAGCCTTATACATTAATAAAATACCAGGCTCAAAATACTTTACAGCTATATGGGTTAGAAAAGAAGGAAGCCTATTAAGCAAGCAGATGAAATCACACAGATGCATACAGTGCTTTTGGGGATACCAAAATGTATTTACTCAGTCAGTGAAGCATTCTTGTCTATCATAAACCTATGTCCCACATTGTCAACATTTCTCTTTTTGAAGGTTGTCTTTAGCTTAGGCCCATTGGCCTTTTACTTATAAAGACTGCTCCCAGTCCTCCGAGCTGCACTACAAATTTCCCAAAAACAATCACAAGAAAACCAACTAAAACTGGTTGCACTATTGACTCTGGCTTCATACATCATGTAGGCAAGTCCTAGGATCTTTCACTTTCTCCCCACCCAACCACTTCTCTTTCAGGACTTCCAACCGAGAAATGATCATTGCAAACCACTAGGATATGACTCATATCCTTTATCTGGGTCTCCTAGTGTGGGATTTCTGAAGGCCAGTGGTCCTGTTGTGAGCAAGCCAGATAAGGGCAGAAGGGCGCCAGATCTAGATGAAAGGGCAGATAGGCGCCACACCTAGCTGAAAAGGATGAAAAGACTGTTGACTAAAAGATAAGGAATTCTGCTGAGAATCAGATAAGGAGTCAAAGAGTTGAGACAAACAGGAAGAGGGGGACGGTCGTTAAATGTAAGGGCGCGTGGACACTGCTAGTTGGCCTATCACACTGCATAGTTAGATGCATGGACGTGGGGTCTTAACCAATCATTGTAAAGAAGCGCTCGCATGCTCGGGGAAGCCTTGCATGTAAGCGCAATCGGAACCCTGAATAAACTGGCACTACTTGATCACATTGATCGTGTCCGCAGTGTCCGAGACCCCTGTGTTGACATCCTAGCTTTACTCCATCCCATAAAACGAGGCTAGTTCGGCCACCTTTTCTCCATAGAACTTCTGATTTATTTAAGGTAAAGTATTGGCAGGAAATTGCTAGTTTTAAATTCCTCCCCTCATTTTGAAAGGTAGAGAGAAAAGGATCAAATGTGAACTGTAACTATTACAAAATAGAAAATGTTCAAGCTTTCTTCTGTAGCAATCTTTTTTAATATATAATTTATATTAGAAAAGTAAAAACTATTTAACCATTGCACACTTAGGGAACAGAACAATATCCTTCCTACTGTCCTCTATCCTGGAGTGTTCCATGAAGCAAATTTAAAAGTAAGAGTAGCACCACATTTTCTAATTCTGAACAGAAGACAGAGGATTGTCTTCCGTGAAAGGAAAATCTTAAAAATTAGCTAGCTAGCTATATTTCTTCTTTTCTGCATCTTTATTTCAGGATGCTTCATATGAATTTTTTTGACTTATGAAGAGGACACACATACGGTAGTCAGAGAGGAAATTAGTAGTCCAGTAGGTAACAATCTATAAAAGCATTCGTATGTGATGACAGAATTATGGCTAGATAGATAATATCTTGTATCACATATAGCTATAGGCATATGCATGAAGTTGACTTGTTTTTCTTTTTTTACTACTATAGTGTTCTTGAAAGTTTTGTGGCTCCAATAGTGTGCCTCAGTTTGTAAATTATGAGCAATAACTACACTACAGAAGTGCCAAGTCTCAACATGTAAACTTCCGAGTTCAAGGATTATTTTTTATGAATTATGCTCAGATATTCTATTCTGAAACAGATAAACAAACATGCAAGAGAACTCTAAAAGCTGTCAAACTGCTAAATGTAAATCATGCCTTTTGATGCTTCATGAAGCAGAAAGCTTCATGAAGAACTTCTTAGGATTTCTAGACAGTTTACAAATACATGAGAATACTAGGCTAATAATGCAGCTAAATGCAGCACCTCTGGCAAGGAATATGCTGTACTTAGCACTATTTTTTAAAATTGTTCTGGCGTTGAAAAGATAAACAAAATCTCTAACAAAATAAACATGCATAATGAGGTATAATAATGGATAGGGATATTGTTCCAAAGTAGATGGAAGGTTACTATTATTGAAAATGTATTGCATAATTATTTAATTAAAAGCTTGCAAGTGAGAAATTAAGTCAACTGACTAATTAAATTCAATGGATGCAGATATGCAGTTAAAAAAGGTCAGGCTGTAATGTTCTCATTAATGCTCACTACTACTGAGAATAATTTACTGATGAACTGTTTATGGAGTTAAGGATTATCTAGTGCAAGTATAATTTGCTGTAGATGGAGCATCTCTGCTAACATATGTACCTTTCATCTACAATCCCATCTACACAACAATCAGGCTGGATTGTCTGATGAGAAGCCATGAGTGCGGACACACTAGAGTCCCATTTCTCATGCTCTACAGATGTTCTCCTGACCAGCTGTGCAGAATTGAGCTTTCCAGGCTTCACACTTCTGCCATTTCCTCCATTCTCTAGGCTCTGCTCGCCTCTACAGCCCACAAGCCAGATCATCATGAAGTCAGGACTGCTATGCCCCTGGGGAGCAGCAGATGCAGCAGGCACATCCGGCTGAGATACACCCCAAGTATTCCTGATATGGCAGCATTTGGGTGTTCCACAAACAAATGCCGCCACCTGGTGTTCCGGTACACGGCTTGACTAGACCTAGGAGAAGGACAAGCATGCGAAATGGACACAGGTAGTTACCATTGCTCTGCCCTCTTATGAAAGGGCCAAGTAAAGACGATGTGCAGAGATGACTTTATAATTTGACACGACTTAAGCTAACCAGGGCTATGGCGCATGCAAGTATCCAGTGGATTCCAGTGTGACTGGAAGGCCAATAGGCATTTCCAAGAGTTAAAAAACCTAGCTTTCCTCAAAACCTAGTCCCAAAGGAAAAAATACCCCACTTATTTGAATGGCTTTTTTGAATGACTCTGCTAATATAGTCAATTTTGGGCTAAAAATGTTTGTGTCCTCCAAATAAAACATGAAATGGAAGTGACCATTAATAATACCTATCCATCGGATATAGTTCATGCTTATTTACTTTTACATTCATTCACACACATCATACAGACACATATACCCACAGCTTCCATATAAAATAGCCATCTGTCATTTATTGAGGTATTATGCTTCATCTATGGATCCAATCCAATTCAGTTTAACAGAATTCCACTTCCAGATACAAATTCTAAGCCTCAAGTTTTGAGACAAATTTGGGAAGAAAATGCTTTCTAAAATAAGGGATTTTTTTTCACTTAAGTGCAGTTTGATTTCTGGCTACGTCTTCTTGTACTATTTGTAAGTTGTTCCCACATAGCTACTTAGAAAAAGTTTATAACAAGTTAATGCTTAAAGAATGCATAAGATATAATTATCTACATTAGATGCATTTAATTTATATTGATACAAAAAAAGAATCAGCAGAAGCAATCAGAATTGGTGTAGAGAGTAACTTCAGACATTTTTACCAACATCTCAATACAAAAAAGCCTCTGGTTCTACTTCAGACATGATTACAGGGAAATGTAAACCCAAGTAATACCTGCTACAGACATAAAGTAAAAACTGTACTGAGTCATATATTGAAATTTTTGAACTATATTAATTTCAGTGAAGGTCAAAATAAGAATACCAATTTACAGCAAAATAATAAGCATAATAAAGTTTCCCCCAAATAGAAGTCTTTAGTAAACAATTTTTACCAGGGTCCTAAGGAACTCCAGCAGCTCCCCATGGTGTGTAGTAGAAGGCTTGAGAGAACTAAAATTGCAGTTATTTAGCCACTGAAGGCAGTCAGTTGTGTCTTGTAGTAGTTCGTCAGTACATTTTTCATTTATTTCTGACTGTAGCTCTTTAAGACACTGTTCCACACTAAAAAAAAAAAAAAATTATATATTCTATATATTTTTAAGAGAAAAATTATTTCAAATTAGTGTAAAACTAGTTCTTCTATTCGATAGATTAAATTACTCTCACAAAATAGAAACTGCAAGACTAACACTTAAATACAGTTGAGCTAGATTTACAATAGATTTCCTATAAATTTCCAATAAACTTACAGGACAGACTGTATCATAGTAAGAAGAAAAAGTATTTCATTTTTCAAATATTCATATATTAAAATATGTATTTTTAATAGTATAATAGAATAGTGAAGAAGACATCATTCAAGACCAAAAAACCTTGGTCCTCAGTGCTTAATTAGGTAAAGCAGAGAATATAAACGGAACTACCATATTCAAAGGTGAATGTGCAATTCAGCTTCTTCATTAATCAGTTGCTGTTTTATAACATATAACAACAACTTCTTATAGACTTATTGACCCATGACAAAAAATGTTGACAAGACTTTTGGAGCCAGTTTGCTGAGAAAGTAGATTTTTTCTTTCCTGCTTTTGTCATTAGAATATTGAAATGAAAACAGAGTTTGCTTTCAAGGACCTTATCTGCTCGTTAATGCTAATCATAATCCTGTGAAATCATATGCAGCTGGTATGCTAATTATTGTAATTCCAGTTGCAAAAGTACTTTTATGGACACTAACAAGAAAAGAACAAAGCAGAAAAAACGAGAAGGAATTTATACGATTTCCTACAGAAATTTTCTTGATCTATGATTTTTTTTCAAAACCAATATTGCTTTTAAGGGGGCAATAGTCCATATTTTATACAGTTCAGTTAGTTAAAAAAAGAGTGTTGACTAAATTTAGGTAGATCTAGGTTTAATTTAAGCAGAACTAGAAATGAGGCTGATAAGATGATGAGATAATAATATGATTTCTTTTTACTTGATGAGTAAAAGGTGATTCTTTTATCTGAATCTTTATTTTATTGTAGGTTAGTTATTCCATTCACGTTCTTACTGCTAAAAAGGCAATGCAAGCTTTAACCCAAATCAAATTTTTCTTCTCTCGCTTACTATAAACTTACAGAACTAGATGAGACTCAGCTCTTTATATGCATTTCCATGTCACTTACTTCTGACTATGTTATCTGCCATTCTCATAATGCAAGAGACGACTAACTTACCTATTGCATTTTCACTAGGACTTCTATTACGTAAGGATGAAATATGCTTTTTCTTTCTTTAACTAATATTCCCAAACATTCCCAAACTTAACTAATTTTAGTAAAAGTTGGAGAAATAAAAGGGCAGATGAGAAGATGATGATGATGACAAGATGAGAAGAGAACAGGAAATGAGAAGTGGAAGAGGAGAAAAAGAAGAAAGAAGGAAAAAAAAGGGGGAGAGAAAATTTGAAAACAAAATGTTTAAGTGTTACAAAATCTTCAGCTTTCAGAAACAGATGAAAGCTATATATATATATATATATATTAAACTCAAATGTAACAGAATAATTTTATAATATGTTTTACACAAACTGCCTCTGTATGGAAATAATCATTTTCCATCACTTCCTATAAGAAAGTTAATCTGCTCTGAATATAAATAGAAATCTAGAAACTACTAATCAATTATCAATTTTGAAAGGCCATTCTGCTCATCACATACTGACTGTACTTTTTTCACTTATTTCAACCTGAAGCAATGTTTCAGTACATGAAAAAAAATATGTATGCTTTTCTACTAGATTCTACTTTGTCGAGTCACTCATATTTTTTCTTGTCCAGATGTTATGCAGTGTACCCTAAATTCTTATTAGTTATTTACTGTCTCGTTCTGATCAGCAGCGATACAACAAATCAGTGTAAACCACAGCTCTGGGAACTGAGCTGTTAATTTGAATTGACATTTTAGAAAACTAGTGTAAAAATGAATGGAATGATCACACTAAATTAAGTTCATAAAATGATTTTTAAAATCCAGCGAATGCAACCAATGAATCAATGCCTATCACCTCTAACAGGCTTAGCTTTGTGCAAATAATTAAAATATCTTTACCTTTAAAATAACTGTAGTAAATAACAACCACCCAAAGAAGAACAATGCATTGACTACAAATGCGGAATACAGAGGTCATAGTGAGCAGCAAAGTGCTGAGCAACAGTAACATTTTGGAGGGGTGTAAAAATACGATTGTAGATAAACTGCTTCTAAAACAATAATGACCATACAATCTATAAAAAACACTGCCTTAAAGCAAGCTGGGTGTTTTGAATTGTTTATATTTTTCCATATTTAATTGTATTCATTAAGATTTATAGGGTTTTTTTTTATGTTTAAGAGACATGAGATAAACCAGAGTCCTCCTTTTTGAAAGGAAGATGCATGTGTTATGGCTGCATTATCTTCAGAAATGAAATTCAGTAAATAAAACCAATGCTAACGTATTTAATTTTTTTAAAAAAGAATTAAGAACACATGGTCCTATAAAAGCCTCTCTAGAAAAAAAGATTTTTTCCAAGAAAATTATGAAGGTTCAAAACAAAGTCTCGTGAAAAAAAAAAAAATCTTCTCAGCAACAAGAGACCTTATCAGGAGAACAAAAGTACTTCAATGAAAAATAATCTCTCTCTGCCTGTGGGCCACTGGCACAGCCCAGTCATGAATATCAGTTCTAAACAAAAGAGTTGCATGCCTCTTTTTAATTTGTGAAACCTGTTCCCAGGACTACGAAACTAAATGCCTTGCATATACACCTTGTCCTCTGGGAGCCTATCAAAGGATTCTATTGTGGGCTGCTGCTGTGTCTTGTTCAGTCATACCCAAGATTACTTATCCAGAGTTACAGCATTGTGTACATTAAAGGGTCTACTCTTGTTAGTCTGTGTCAATCTACTTCAGTGAGGAATCAGTTTTTAGGCTCATCTTGCCAAACTATAAAGAGTCTACACCCTTCACAAGGCCAGATATTTCAGTAATTTGTCCTAACACCGATGAAAGGATTACACGGATAGATTTCAGTGGACCTCCCAGAAAGTACAAACCATGATTCATTTTGTTTAATCCTTTTATCTCAATAAAATAAACATCAAATTCAGATTAAAACAGTTTTTCACTGAATAAAAATACTTTCATACTGTTTACTTGCAACATACTGTAGATAAACACAGTCTCCAAACCTTGCTGTTTCTGTCTTCCAAGGTTATTGTCAACACTTAATATTACATGAACATGGTTAATTATAGATGCTTATTCCACTACATTAATTAAGTTCAATTATTAAAATAAATATTTAGAAATTTGGTTACCAATGCAAAAAAAAGTTTATGTATGTTACCCGACTTTAGAAAGCATTCATTTAAAATAAAAACTTCAGCCAAAGAGGATTAAAATTATTTAAATTCACTTAAATTCACTTAAAAAGTAAAGGCTAGTATTTAAACTTTTCTTATTTCACATCGGCATAGTGAGAATGAGTCCTAGGTTCCCATTCTTTTTTTTTGAGAAAAGAGTCTCCTTCTCAAATTTGTTAAACTTAGAAACTGTAAACAAAATCTTTATATAAACATAATGGAAGAAATGTGGTTAATAAATTTAATGACGTAAAATCTTAAAAGCACAATTATATAAAGCCACATAAAGTATTAAATTCCATTTTTTCTTTCTAATATTTTACATTAACAGTTAACAAAAGATACATTGTAGTAAGTTCAGTGCAGTGCATAAGTTCAGGTTTCTTGAATAAATTAAAGCATCAACCCAGACAATGTCAACAAATACTGAGTATCCGAAATAGGTGCATACATTGTCTTAAAATCATATATGCACTCAATATAAGATAAGGTTGCACGCAGGACATGACTGTATCTAAACCGGGCACCCAAGATCTGGAGTAAAACAGCAAAATTAAACATAGTTCTGTTCTTAATTTTTTTCCCTGTTTATTATTGTTAATTGGTTCTTTACCTCATTTCTACATTCTATGAATCGTTCTTTAAACACCTAACTCTAATGAGAAGGTGACTCATTCAGTTTGTGTTTTTAGTGTTCAGGTACCAAAGTTGGATGTTGCTGTACCTAACCTGAGGAGCTTAATTCTTCTAGAGGAAATCAGCCCACTTGTACTACACTGGAATGACTGTGCGTCGTCAGATGAAATCTGGATTTTTCCAGTCAGTGGTCAACAGAAGATGAAATGAATATAAGAGCAGGACAACACACATCAGTATTTCTCAGAACGGTCTCCTGATCTCTAGGAATTTGTGACATAATGACTTAAAGCAGAGATAGTGTCATACTATTTAATAGTCCTCAATAAATTTTTCTTCCATGAATGTTTCCATTTTGAATCCATGGAATTGTTCAGTTATGACAGAAAAGGATGGTCGCCAAACTACTAAATTATGATTGAAATATAAAAGCTCAATGAAAAGTCTAAACTTGTTCTGTACTGAAGTAACCTACTCACACATTTTTTTTCCCCTGAATTAATTAGTTTCTCCAGAAAGACATACTAACTCTTATACTAGGAATAGCTTTAATCTCTGTGGGCATGATTTTACAGTTAATACTACTGGTATACCACTAGGCCAGCGACATTGTGGTTTCGCTGAAATAGTTTCTCTTTCTTAGAGATGAGGTTTTTCATAAACTCAGTTAAGTTCTGCTATTTCATCTGTGTCCACAATAGAACTGCTTTTCTGGTGAACCCTGAGAAGATTTCTTCTTTTCAAAAAGAGAACTCCTCGTTGTTCTTACTTGTTAAATTAATGACAATTTTTAGGATTAATCTCATTGTGTAGAGAGCTTATTTTGGAGTGACTGCATCAACTGATGACAAATTTGGGACTGCTGAGTTACAGATCACGTACTGTTGTCATTCAGATCTGCTTGTAGAATCATAGATTACATGTCTTTTATTAAGAACAGTCAGAATTTTTCAAAATTGCTTAAAAAATTTCCTCTAGTTTTTGAAGGCAGCACTACTAGCTGATGGCACTGTTTTGTTATGATTATCATTTATATTTAAAAGATTAAGGTTGATTTCTAAAGATATAGGGCTTTTTATAGAAAGTTCATCATATCATTTAAAAACTGTCTATGTCAGAAGACCATGAGTACACATAGATAGTAAGACGGAAACATTTACCAGTATTATTTGAACAAGCGTTTTCCTTATAGCCACAAACTCTAGAGGTAATGACCACAAACAAAACATCAAAAGTTCCACAGGAACTTAAGGAAAAATTTCTTACCAGTGAGGGTGACAGAGCCCTGGAACAGGTTGCCCAGAGAGGTTGTGGAGTCTCCCCCTCTGGAGATCTTCCAAACCCGCTTGGACGCAGTCCTGTGCCACGTGCTCTAGGTGACCCTGTGTGTGCAGGGGGGTTGGACTAGATGATCGTTAGAGATCTCTTCCATTCTGTGTTTCTATGATTCTATGATTTTCTTCCAAATAGAAACAAGCATCTTGCTTTATTTTATGAAAGTTGACCCACCAAAAAGGGAACACTATGAAAACGTCCCATGAGCTACAAGCAATTGGTGAGGTGATTGCTGGTGCTTTAGCACCTGTATTAATAAATGCTGTGTATTAACAAACAGCAATTTAACCATACATATAATCTGTTCTTTGGATAAAAATTTAAAACTGCTAGAGACAGAATGTTACAGAATGACATCTAGCTGAAAAATCACAAAGATTTATGCAGGGATTATTTGATAATTGGATCTTTAACAGAACAAGAGATTTTAGCAAAAATGGCTATTTATCATTTTGCATGTTCCTGTGCTACTTCTGACAACTTACAGTAATATTCACGGTGCACATCGCTTTTTAAGATTTCTGAAAAAAATCCTTTCTAGTCTATCAAATCAGCAGCTTATTATTTCTGGAATACTTGTTTTCTTACTCTCATTAATCCATCTGCTTAAGTTAAATTTCCATCGTTTTTTGTTCTTTGCAATGACGACCTCAACAGCAGAGGAAAAACCTTGGAAGTAAATCATCTTTTGCTATTAATTTTGTTATCACTTCATATTTGTGCATGCCTTGAGTAAACATTTTCATAATTAAGACTCCATTATTCTATTACCTCTTTCATATTTTGTATTTTTTAATATAATTTGGAAGTTAAACATAATATTTCATAAAGGAAGTCAAACATATTATTTTGTATTTTCTTCATTCAATATTGTCTCATAACATTATTTCATAAACCTATTATTGCATAAGCAGCAATACAGAACTGACAAAGACCTAACTGCATAAACATTACCTCTTTAGAAAAGAGCTGTTAGAAAAATATGTCTTGATATCTTTTTTTTTTAATCATCAATTCTTTAAAACATGGATCTGGGAAAGCGACAGTCTTATCATGATGCTAGAAGCCTTGCAAAAACAACTTCTTCAAATTTTTGTTATTATAACCTTGGACCTTACTCCTTAAAAACAGAGGACTTTGCAAACTATTTTCTCTCTCCAATTTACCCACTTAAAAACAGACCTACTGACACCATGAAAGAACTTTATAGAATTGTCACCAGAATTAAATACAATTGTTATGACTTTGCTGTACTTTCAGCACAGAAACTCACCAAACTATTTGCATATCGGAACTGTAACTTCTCATTGAATCACTGCATATCTTTAGAATAATTTCCCATATTATTTTAAAGACTTCAGGTATTGAAATCCACTACATGTAAGCTTTGATCCAGTAAGTTATTTTAGAAGACAGGTAGTGAAGTATAGGTGTCTTTCAACTCCACTGACCTGAACACAACAGTGAGAAATAAGGAGTAAAAGACATTGTCTTCTGTTTACTTATATGAAATGAGATATTTCACAGTGCAGTCAAAGATGTGATTATAGCTTCTGTAAATGTACATGACAGCTAACTAGCTAAGACACTGACACAATCATAATCACTGTAGAACAGAGTTAAGAAACTACCTATCTATTAAAATAGTCAGCCTCTGAGGAGCTCTGTGCTGTCCCAGCTAGTAAAATGATAAGGAGCAACTATCCTGATCTCAGCAATCAATCACAACAAAGCTGACACAGACTGAATGGGAATAAAATTACATTCCTGTTCGAGCTCAATTATTCTTTTCTAGCAATTAACAGTGTAGTGGGTAGACAGATACTCTTTATCAAAGATTTTAGTAACATCATTCTAACAGCTTTAATAAGTACTACTTCAAAATTAAATACTACAGCAATGCACTTTTACAATAAGTAGGTTAAATACACATCAGAAGAAAGAAGGTTTGTCTGAGAGCTATGTTAAAACATAATCAAGAAAAGAAACACTATCAACATTATACCCCACTGTCCTAACGGCTCTAGTTGGAAATTCTCCCTAATATTTAACCACTATTTAAGATTTTGCATGGAAATCCCAAGACTTTGTTGATGATCTTGAATGACTAGTTAAGCGAGGTTGTCAGAAGAACTACAGATTCCAGAAAGGAAAAACTACAAATTTCCTTCAAAACAGAAAAGACAAGTGTATTGCCTGCATCAGAACTCAGTTTCATGTCACATGAGTCCTTGCATGCTTCAATTGCGCTACAGAAAAATGGTACGTGGAGAAGTGCCTAGGAGCCTACCTGGTCCTTAATCACAAGGGATGGATGCAGGAAGATACTTCCAGGCAGGTCAGCAAAGTTATAATCAACAGCCAGAGGAAGTGGAAAATGTCATACTACCATCCTGACTGAGACACATCCCACATATTCTAAGTTTGCAAACTAAGCATCTTGTTAGTCGACTAAATAACAACTAAAATTTATATTAAACAAACATAGGACAGGACGCTATGTTGTAAGCACTTAGTCACGACTCTACTGGGTTCCTTGAAGCAGATCATCACCAATTCATTTTTCTCATAGATGACTAAATTGCTGTTAAACAGACAGAAAGTTAAGCTGAAGACGGAGGTCTCTGCTAAAAAAGCCTCACATAGATACGGTCTTCAATGTATTAGAGAGTTATTAGTAAATGATTTTGTTGAATTCAGAGTCATTGTTCTGTTGTAGAAGGTTTGAATTCCTTGAACTTTCCCGCAGCAGGGCAGAACACAGATGTCACTGCTAGAAAGTAGCCAGTCACACACTGATGTAGAGAGACAGAAATGAACAAACAAAAAATTCAAATGCTAGAGTTAATCCCACAAGCATCTTTTTTTTTTTTCTGTAGTTGTATCATTTTCTAATAGTAGTATTAAAAATCCTCCGAAAGTTTATTTCATGGATTATTCATAAATTAACTGTTAGGAATTCTTAAACTTCCATATTAGAAAACAAAAATTTAATCAAAAAAAATTTGAAAAGCAGTATAAGTGAAAGCAAAAGTGAGGGGAAAGACTGAAGAGAAATGGCAATCTCATGAAATTATGAACACAACTTCATGCTGTAGAATAATCCGAGACTATTTTGGCACAGAAAACCAGCCAGCAGAGACAATGGTTTTGAGACTCCATATTTAGCTACTGCCATAAAATACTGTAAAGATAATACTAATGTTCAGCTGTAATAAGAACTCTGCTTTAGAACAGTGAATGAATGAATCACTTTTACTTCCTTAAAACCGAGAAATTAAACAATTCCCCACCAGCAGCCACTTGGCCACTTTTTCGCTTTGTTGTTGTAGTTGTTGTTGTTATGCCACTGAGTAGAACTGGTACACTACCTACCTACTGAGGGTAATTCAACTGTTGGAAAGCCAATCTGATTTGTTGTGTCACACAATTTTATAAAAGCTATTCAGATGGAAGGTAATAAATGAGTGTTCAAGTGATTTATGCACTTTTGTACAGTAATTTTTTACGCTCTGCTTTATTTTTAAAAATATATATATGCTGTATACTATTATGCTTATTCTCTGTGGTATAATAAAATCATAAATCTATCTGATGAAAAATGGATCATATTCCAATTGCATCACTGTAGCACATAGAGCTGCTCTTATCATACCACTTACAAAGATCAATGGTAACTTGAAAATGATTTCAATCCATACTACCTCTAATATATTAGCAATAAAAATACTCTTTTTAATTTAAAAGTCGTATCAGTTGCTGTCCATCTTCTTTTAAACTCCTCTCCATTTCTGAAAATGACATATTATAGAAACAAAATATCACCTGCTTTCTGGCTATACCCTACAGGGCTACTTTCTGATTTTTCTTGTGAAATTCTGTTTAAAAACAACCTTAAGAAGCAGTTCAGCAAGACTACCAAGTCCTTCCTGACTGTGTCTCTCTCTCCAAAAAAGCTCAGAAGTTTTATCAACCAGCTGCATACATTTTATGCAAGTTAAAAACAAACAAAAATAGTAATCCATGCATATTCCAAAGATCTTTCTAATTATCATATAAACTTTCAGATTGGCTCTACCTAACAATGTCAAAGATCAATTTTGGCTGGTAACTGAAAAGGTAGCAAAATACAGTTTATATATCTGCAGGTGGCAATATACAGTTCATATATCTGCCAAAAAATGTTGATGCTGTTTTTTTCCCTAGATCTGTAACACTATAGCAACTCAAAATCCAATAGTAATAAATCTATGATGACATCAGCTAAAATCTTCAAAGCACACATTAAGATTTCACTGATGTCAACAGCTTGGATACTGCACTGTGTACTGGTTTAAAACAGCACACTCCACAGATATTTGCTATTATTGCAACCCTAGGATTATTACTGTCACAAGTAAACATTTGTGGCCGTTAATTTTTTAAAAGAAAATTGTTCAAAAAGTGTGATATGAATAATATAAATAAAAAGGCTGAAAAAAAATCTCAGCAGCAATTCAGCAGTCACATAAATCAGTTTTCAATGAAGTTTATTTTTATTCTTCAGAAACCTGTTTGGAGCAGTGGACAAAGACCTTCACAAGTTCAAGTTTCACTAAAATTGCACAGCATTAAAGCAAATGTCATCAAAAGCATTCTTTGAAATCATACACTTATACAAAATGGACTGCTATCCAAAGGCAATTTTAAAAAAATATTTTACATAAATAATGCTACTTCTTATATCTTTGAATAAGCACTGACTTTTCTCAAAGCAATTACTGTTTGTTTAAGAGAACTTTCTCCAATGAAAGTGCTTTACAGGTACTACAGACTTCAACCACAAACACTCCCACCACTTTTCAAAGCAGAAGGAATACACAGAAGATTGGATGACGTTTCTATAATGATATTAAAAAAAAAACAGAATCAAAAGAGAACCTATTCGGTACTTCAGTGTTTCTATAGCATTATAATGGACATATGTATAACAAAACAAGCACTGAAGGATATCACAAAAAAAAATCTAGTTACAAAGTCTTCTACTATTGTACGAATATTTTAATTGAAAAGTAAAATAATGGATTCTTTAACAAAGAACATATTTATTTGCTTTTTCTACTTTCATTAGAAATGTTTAAAGAATATTATGGGTTCAAAGGGTGCTTTCTTGTAAATTCCTTATGTCTTTTAGTGAACAAAACTTCTAACTCAAAGCTGTACAAAACACAAATGTCATGAGAATACACAATTTCTTCTTTCTCTATCTCAATAACTACAATAATTCCTAAGATGAAGATGATTCAACCATCAAAAGTACCATACAGAGAAAGACTATAGCATGGAAATTATATGGCATTAAAAATGTGTTAAGTGCTTAAATGGTTATGGTTAAGTTACTACTGAAAAAATTATTGGATTTTTAATATATTTAACTTAACAAAAGAAGCAAGGAAACAACTATCATTCTAAACATAATTTCAAACAAATCATTTCAAATAATTTTCACTAAATTCACAAATAAATTTCACTAATATTGCAGATACTTAGAAAATGTTGTTTACCTAGCAGAATTCTTCTTTATTTTTTCATCAATATCACTAAGGACTTGTTGAAACTCCAATTCTCCAGGAAGAGCATTTAACAAACAGTCGAAATTGGAAGAATCAAGAGAATACTCTCCCCCCCACTCCATTTTCAAAATCTGTAAAATACATATGGAAAAATGGTTAAATAATGAAACAACACAGGCTATAAGCACCAAAATGTAGAAGATGTTGCTTCTTTGCAATGTTTAGATTAATAAGGAAGGAATTAATTATAATATCATTGTCGAATAATGAAAGCCTTCCTTCTGAGCAGAGTTCTATTGAAGGGTATCTGTAAAATAAACACAGGTATACATTTGATGATATATTGCATTTTTAGCTTAAGAAATAACTTATCTTCCCCTTAGTACTAGGTTTCTTCACTACATTTTGAAAAATCTAAAAACAACAACAACAAAAATTATGTTAATGTGTACATCCATTTGCTATGTGCATATATTTTTTCTCCATAGTGTAACTGTGTTATGAAATTTCAGCACACCATTGCAAATAAGCAGAACCTAAAAAAAATCCAGACCAAAATCTACTGTACTCTAAGGCAAAGAGAAAACCATGAAAATATTTACCTTTTTGAGATTTTACTTCACACATACTTTGTCAGAATACAGGTCAAATTCATAATCCTACTCAAACTAAGAAGTTACATCCCAGAAATCTATATCAGAAGAATACTATTAGCAGCAATTTAATTAAACTTTCATTTCACTGATAACAAAAAAAATGGAATTTATTTTGCATACATTGATTATTTGATACTGAAGTTGAAGAAAAATTACATAAGAATTGAAGCTTCTCAATACCTGTACATCTAATGTCAAAAAAAAAATCAGCATCTTCAATTGTATTTATATTGCAGTAGCACTTGGAGGCACAAATGCAAGAATTTGGATGCACATGATGTTTGGAACTGAAAATATACTTCATTTACAGTTCCCAATTAAGAAATGTACTATTTTATTTACAGGCAATATTAATTTATGAAATAAATAAAATTTTGAAATCCAATTGTAAAATAAATACAGGTCAGCCATGATTATCCTTTTTTTTTTTAGGACATGAGATAGAATAGAAATGATAAATCAGATAACGCAAATTTCCATACACGAAAATCTTGAATTATCACAGAATTAATTTAAATTTACACTGCGGTCTAAGTTGTGAACAAGATATTAAACGGTTATATCAATAATGGTAAAAAAAATAATAACTTTACTCCGGTTGCCAGACACTATTAAAAATGGTTTGAGGGTTTCCAACTGAACAGTCAAAACACATTCCCTAAAAGAACATCAGATTAAGATGCAAAGTCAAGATAATAGCATTGCTCCAATATGAGCAACAAGCAGCAGAGCTGCAGATTTCTTTAGAGGAAGCATCACTAGTGATACTGTCTTATCTCTTTCAAAACAAAGCATTAGATCCCCAGGGTTATGTAGAGCCTCAGCTAACAGTAGGATACTAAGAAATATTTTGTGGATATATCATTTTCTTAAACCCCCGGAAGCTACAGAACATCCATTTCCAAAGAATAATTTGAAGACTTTCCAACAGTTTGAAACACAGTTGAAACTCAGGCACTCTTCCGGTTAAAAGGTCTGGATGAAAACCAAATACATCACGTAACACTTGGAGGGAAGATCAGTCTTTGAACATAAGACTCAAACTATCTTAACAGATATTACTGCAATTAAAGACACTGTAATTAAAAGCAGAAGTAAAAAGCACGCTCCCAAATGCTGAAATAGTTCATCCAGGCACTCTGGCAGAAAGACTGTACACCTACTTGAGGAGAATCTATAACCCATGGAAAAAGATTCAAACAGCACTTGAGGGAATTTTGAGATACAAGGAATATTGAAATACAGTTTACTAATACATGATACTATTTATATTCAGGCACGGTCACACAAATCACATCCTTAAAAAATACCTCAGATAGCCCAATGCAATGCCTGTAGTCAAACCCATCTTATATCTACCTATGCTTGCAAAACAGTCAGTGACTCTGCAATCAAAACCTATTACATATAAATGCACCACTAGGTTGTTTCCTTATAGGATAGACAAAAACTTTTTGAGAACCACACAAAGATATCAATACTGATTACAGGCCACTTACTGTTTAACAAATTCACCATATGAAAAAAATCACCTTGTAAACATAGCTTAGTTTTTATGTATGCATTCCTATCAGACTTCTATGCCATACTTCTTCAGTTCACTTGTCAGAATAAGGTAATTATTTTTACAGTCTGATTTTATGAGGGAAAAAGCTACACTTGATTATCCAATTGTAAGGTATCATTTTAAATGGTCAATAGGTTGTGCTTCATACAAAAATATTTCTCTATTACTGAACTACCATATGAAGAAGCAAAGGTTTAAGCTTTCAGAACTACCTGTTGTTAGTGGATCATAATATAAACACATTCAAGTGGAGCAGAAATCCTACCAGTATTTATGTAATCCATGTCAGAGCCCTGAGCATCTTAAAAGGCTCTCAACGTCCCCAGGGCCCACAACCACTGCCCACGGTGGTCCAGGACCTCCATTTCAGGCCATCCCCATTCCGTGAGCTCCAGCCTGGACTAGGCCAGAGGAGCAAAGCTGCAGCTCCAGCGCAAGCAGGGCTGCATCTGTCCCTAGTCACCTCCACCAGCCCGGTGCCCACTGCTAGCGTGGGCTCCCAGCGCTCCCGCAGCAGGACACGCTGCTCCGAACCGGCCACTGCTCCTCGCTGCTCCCTGACGAGCAGCAGAGACCTCTCCTTCTCGTAGGGCTTTACATTTTGTTTCTTTGCCTTTTTTCTTCTTGGTGATGAAATATCCTATGTTCTGACATAACCTGCCTCAGACATGACTGGTCTTAGGAACCAAATTCACATCTATCTCCTAAAGCATCCATACACATAAAAGGTAAAGTTCCTTTCAAAATATAGCATTCTTCACCACTAAAGGATCATTCTTCAACAGAAAAATGATGGAGCTGGCAGTCTTTTTGGTTGCTACTGGACGGTTTAAGCTATACACAGAGTAGCTTAGAATTAATTTTCAGCTCTATATTTTAACCCCCAGTATTAATGTAAGTTTTATTTTAACAATTTGCCATGCATAATACCTCTAACTACAAGAACCAATATTTGCCAAAACAAGCCAATTTGAAGAAACAATGTCGAATATTCAAGTTCATGTCATATACTTTTTGCCTTTTTTATCTCATATAGCAATAATCATCTAAAAGCAATTTTTCTTTTCTTTTCTTTTCTAACTTTTCTTTTTCCAAGTCAATCAAAAGGCAACAATCTTTTTATAGACCTCCTCTCTAAAACGATAATTAGTTCAAATTTAATGTTTCCCTAAGCAGAACTGCTGTGGAATCCCTCCATTACTAACATACATGGAAATTCTAAGGGATTTCTAAGAGGATTAGGTAATGCTCATATTTACTGTAATAAACATTCATTTTCAGACATATGGTATGTAAATGCTGAGTCATCCTAAAACTTGAGTAGTTTTTTGTATGAACATATACTAGAGGAAACAACTGGAAACTGAAGCACCAAAAGTTCCACAGGAACTTAAGGAGAAATTTCTTACCAGTGAGGATGACAGAGCACTGGAACAGGCTGCCCAGAGAGGTTGTGGAGTCTCCTTCTCTGGAGATCTTCAAAACCCACTTGGACGCAGTCCTGTGCCACGTGCTCTAGGTGACCCTGTGTGTGCAGGGGGGTTGGACTAGATGATCTCTAGAGGTCCCTTCCAACCTTAAGCATTCTGTGATTCTACGATTCTATGATATATATATTAATATATAATATATAATTATATATTATAATATACATATAGTTATATATTATATAATAATATGCTGCATATGTAAAAATGCAGCTATAGAGACAACTCACACTTTTTGACAAAGACCTTTCTTTGTAAACATAAACTATGAGTACAGCAGTATTTCATTACACAGGGTAAAATATTACTAGACCTTGTTTACAGCATACAAATCCATTTCAGCCTTTCTAGTAACTTTGTAAATGATGTTAGATTTATTTATCAAAGGAAATATAGCACTGCTATTCATTTATTTCCCTATAGCACTTAAGCCAGTTAAGACCCTTGTTTTGACACTAATGGGCTTCAGCTATCAAAGAAGAGCATCAATCATAGAGAATGTAAGGCAAATTTTGAATTATAGTTACACAAACAAATCTGGAAAAAAAAAGCATCTACATACAGTTTTACAATTATACAGTTGAATTTTATATATATAGAAACACATATTTCTAATCTACCAAGACCAGGACGTGAGGTGATATATAAGATAAGTAGAGAAGCAGGATGAAAATCAACAATTAACAATCTTAAAGGAATCCCAAATACTTCAAGCAGAAATGGTTTAACATAGATAGCAGGGAATGAAAAATCAAGTTTGCACTGGATATCTGAAGTGTTTATGTTCCAAGATATTTTATGTTAAGGGACATCTTCACTTCTTCTTGAACTTCCTGATCTGCTAAGGAAACTTTTTTTTTTTTTTGATTGTACTGCAATTTCTGTTATTCACCACAACCAGCATAAACTGTATAAATAAACTACTTTAGCTGATAAAAAAGTAGATTGATGTTGTTTTGTTCAAATCACCAATTTTTAAACCTGGAGTTCTATAAGCTCAGTTCGCAACTCCACAATTAAAGTCTTTAAAAAGTCATTCAATGTTTTTACAAGAAAACTCAACTTTTCTTTTTTTTAATTTATTTCAGTTAATGCCACTGCTTTACCTCATTTTAATACAACAAACATTTTTCTAAATAGTTTTAATAATACCCTTAATGTATTCCAAAATAACTGTAATTTCAATTTAAACCATAGCATGCACATTACTAAAAAAAATGGATATTACCTAATACATTTCTTCATTTAGCAGGTTGCAAATATTATATTATTTCCTACTTTAGCACAGAATGCGCTCTATAAGAACAGTAAAAGTAGCACAGCAATCACATTTTGTGGACTGCTATTTCAAGAAAATCTAATTATTTGAAAATTTATTTTAACATTATATGACTTTCTTCTAGAGATCTCATTTCACCTTCACGCAAGACAATAAAAGAAAATAAACATTAACTTCATTTTTTTTTTTAAATGAGGGTGTCAATGTACCTGTGATTTGAAAACAGGCGTGTTTCAAACTGCAGATTTCTGTAGCCAAATTATTGACCCATTTTTTTTTTGGTGATATCACCTCCTTATCTTACAGGAGATCTATATTTACTGTACAAGCATCCCTGTAAAACTAAAGAGGATAAGCCGACTACGAGATTTTTCATCACTCAGCTTATGCTTCCAGACTATCTTCCTTACAGTGATTTCCTTCATCTTTAGTTGCACAACTGCTCTGGGCCACTTTAAAGCCCAGAAGATGTCACCTGCAATCACACATCAGAGAGCAACAGAGATGGCAGTGGCCTGAAAAAATACAATTCAGTGTGAAATCCCTACTGTTCTGGACACTTTCCTTGACTATTTAAAGTTTGTTGGAAAGCATGTAGCTTCCCTTGCACAGGAAGCAAATTTAAAAATCATAATTTCTAGAGCTGTACTCAGACACAGTAAGAGCTTTTTACCCAATTTTCTGCTGTAAAATTCCTTTCAAAATTGTATCACCTTTAAAAATAAAGACTGCTAAAATAAAAGAGAGAAAATAAAATTTCCATCTACACAAGATCATAATCTTTTTCTTTTTTTTGTTTTTGTTAATAGTCAAGTTCTGTATGTAGGCAGATAGAGAAGATCTGTATTTAAATTTTGGCTATCCACTTTCTTCTCTGTCGCTGTTTCCCATTTGTTTTTCATACACAACTTTTACAAAAATAACAACATAAAGTTCTGTTTTTAAAAAATGTATACCAAAAGCAGTCCTCATGAGAATAGTGTTTACATAATATTTTGTACACTGCAAATAACTTTGAAACAAGCTTGATTAAAAATATGTAGTAATGCTCCTCACCCAGACTTTCTGTGTTTATGGTTACCAAAAATTTTTTACTCAGATGTTAGTTCACTTACTATTTACCATTTATCACTTACTATTTACATGTACCATACATGTACCACTTTTCCTTCAGCAATTTGCAATGAGTTTTTCTATTTTCACCACTTAAATTTGTAATCATATTGGACCCATTTTCCTTCCACTATAAAAGATGACAATTGAGGCAGAGTGCAGAAGATACAGTATACATTATTATTCTTAATACTTGTGGGAGTTTCACACTAGTCCTGCTTATTCCTATATTCCAGGCATCTATACATGGAAGATTTTAAAATGAAGATCCACGAGTCCTCATTACTGCTTTTTCCCATTCTTAGAGTCACACAGGGTGAACCACTGGGAGCATAAAGCAAAGGAATCAGACTCCCTTCTTAGACCTTCTGCTACCTGCGACCAGTAAAAGACATTCAAAGACAAGGAGAAAACTCTCATTTGCATGAACTTAATCAAACATTATTGGTCAAAGGCAGTGACTTCAAAAGAGGCACATGTCACCTAGATTTGCAAGGAAAATCCTGCAGAGTTATTTCAGCAGGAAGGAATAAAGAGTAACATAACTTCATGACCTTAAGGAGAGAAGAAACAACCACTTTCTGAGCAACTTTTGAGTACCAAAATTTCAAGAATTCCCATTTCTGCCATGGCCAACTACACAAAAACATAGAGCATAAAAAATAAACATACTTTAGCATTTTTGCTTGGATATGTTTTTATCCTCCTCTGCTGCTGTCACCCACAACCGCATTGTGATATGGATAAGCTTTATTAACGACGGATGTTAAAAAATGTATTTTCAATGATAAATTACTCACTAATTAGTAGGCTGAAGTAATTACCAATGCACAGACAAGACATACTTAAAAGTTAGTTAAAAAAATCATCCTTATATGTTTTCTCACCACCTATTTTTCTGATTGTATTTGCCAAAAAAATACAGGATAACAAAAATACTAATTTCAAAATAGCATATGGAATTTCATTTATTTTCTACAGTTACAGCTGGAAATCATAAGTATTGAGCAAATTTTGCAGATTGGTATGTTCAGGAAGATGTCTGAGACCCGTAATTACTTTTCCCAGACAGACTGCATGGCATTGTTGGTTTTTTGTTGTTGTTCTTGTTGTTCTTCTTTTATCTATGGACAAGAATCTAAGAAATCTCCTACTTGTGAGACTACTGGTGCATCCACTGAAAAATTCTCTTTCCTGTTGTGGCAACAGGAGACGCTATTTAGAGAGAATATGTGAATTTTCTCATTTCTTGTGTTTTAGAAGAAACATCATGAGGAGGCAAGGCGTTATAAACCGCTAAATCATACTCAGAACTGTGGTCTAAAGAACACCTATTACTGCCTTCCTATCATTCCTGTCATTAATGTCTAAAATTACACAGATTTATAAGCACTGTAGTGAAGGAACTGATCTTGCAACACACTGTTAAAGAACCTAACATATACCATTTTCAAGTAAATACCTAGTAAAAACTTATATCCTAGCCTATAAAAGCCATTTCTTTTCTTGTTTATTGGAAAATCCTCCATCCTGCAATAATGCTCTTTCAGGACAAGGGCATTTAAGGCAAACAAATTTTAAGACCTTTCAGGTCCTATAGTTCAGTAAATCAGATACAAAGTTGTTAGAATTGTAACAGAAAATAATCTTCTAGTGAAATTGTTACATTTAAAAGCAAATATAAGCAAGTCTGGCTTAAAATGGTAGGCTGCCTTTCAGTCTTACACACTTAAACATTCATTTTTGCCAGTACTTCTCAATTAATGCTGAGAGTCTGAAAAATGCCAGTTTTACAAAAATGAAATACAGAAACCCCCCTAGAGACCTCTCTGAGGTGTGCATGATCTTAAGGTTTATTTAGTGGTATAGATGTCAGAGGTTTTTGTTTTGTTTTTCTCCCAAGAAATATTATTAAAGCTTCTTTCTAAATTCCATGCAGGGTCACATGAAAAATTTTACTGACATCTGCATAGCACATGTCCACTAAATTCCCTTTTTTTAACATATAGATCTTTTTTCCATAAAATACATGCCATTTTGCCTAATACTTCATAGAATAATGATGTTAATTTAAAAATCTTATATAATATTATGTAATAATATAATATAATCCTTAGAGACATTATAAGCTAACAGTTGCACAGTTTCTTCAAATTCCTATGCAAATCTTAAAGGGGTCAATAGATGAAATCAGTTTTATTTTAAAGTTGTAATTTTGATCTTTGAGTTCATGAAAAACCTGCACTGCCATTATTCAAAGCACAAAAGTATTCAAAGCATATTCCAAACTCATGAGGAAGCCCGTTGCGCCTTATGCAACGATAATATCTGCGCCTCTGTCTTCCTCATCGCTGTGCCAGCCTGACCCTCTTGCCAATTTGACCCAAGGTTTACAGGGGATAGAAGCCTCAGAGATAATTATAATTCTTACAAATATCATGAAATTGACCACACAGAAAATAAAAATCCTGTAAATGTGCAAATCAGAATTTCTAACTGACTGTAAGAGACACAGGCATGCAATACTAAGATCACTTATTCAAGAAGCAGTTGTGTTTTCTGATACTGACAATGTGGAAAAGTGTGAATCAATTTTTGCTTTCATAACTCAATTTGCTAAGCTTTCATGCCATATTGCCTAATACTTAAGATAACAAGAGATCCTTAACACAACCTTAGGAAGAAGTTGGTATTTGGCAAAGTCTCATGACAGCGATCAGACCTCCTTGAGGGATCATGATGAGACTCAAAGGTGGGTCCTGATTTCAGCCCTCATACCTGGAATGTTTGGGAGTATTCCCAATACAGTAGGGAATATTCCAATAGCCATTAGCAGAAAAAAAAAAGGCAGTCTGATTGAGCCTCTAATACTCCTTGGCACCAACTACTTTAAACAAGTTAATAATGGACTTAGTAGAATCACAGAGTCGGAAAAGACCTTCAAGATCCGTAAGTCCAACTGCAAGCCAAGTAGTACTGAAGACACTGCCACATCTAGGAGAGTCGTCTTGACTCCTTTCTCCCTAGCACCAATGGAAACAATGAGAGGGTATCTGTGGTCCTTTGACATACTCAGATGCATGCGTTTGTAACCTGAGCTACAAGTTCTGCGTTAACGCTCATCATGCAAAAGGCCTCATGAATGATCACTGGAGTTGTGAAAATCTCAGCACAATTGAGATTGTTTGTTAAATAATCATGAAAGATATTTACTGACATCAAACTTCTTTGGAAAATGTCAGCTACTGCACTCAGGAGAATTCAGCAGACAAAAAGGATATGATTAAATCCAGTTTCATCAGATATTTCTGAAACCCCACTCACAACCACAATAAGTGATGGGCATACCAGACCAAAAGATGCTTCTTCAAATGTCACCTTCCTTTAAATCCGTGTTTCTGAATAACTTCTCCAAAAATTACTTTTCATATTGTTGCCTCATGTTGCATGAGAATTTATTCAGAAACACAAATTTGGAGGAAGTCAAAAATCAATGAAAACACCAAGATGACAATATGAAGATATTTACAATTTCTTCTTGAGGACAATGAAAAGACTCTCCCTCCTTTCAGTTCTCTAATCTCCTATGAAATCAGTAAGACTCCACCCAGGATATTGTCCCAAAATTGAATTCTTCACAAAGTTTTCATATTCAAAAACAAAAAAGGAAACTACACAGAAAAGATAGTAAGCTTTTCTTGACTAATGAAATGTCTCATCTTTTGCATTAATTTGCCTATTGTTCAAAGATTGAAAGTTTACTATATAACCAAAGAGATAAAACAAAGGATTAAGATTAAATAATACATTGTATATTCACTAGATACCAAAAGATGCATAGAGTATGCAGCTAATGTATCTTCAGCAATTAAAAATTCAGCTATATGAATATTGCAATGATTTAAGTTTTTGAATAATTTATTCCAAAGTGGCAGAAAAGATCATTATTTAAAAATAACACGCAACATGCAAGTTATGAAAAATTGATGTGCAACAGACAATCTTTACGATTTGAGTTGCGTATATGTGAAGCTATTAATGCTAAAAATTTCCTACCAAAATTTAAGTCAATGCAAAAAAGAAATTTTGTGACCTGTTCCAGCAATTTCTAAACTTTAGTTTTATTCCCTCTGAAGTATAATTGCAAGTGTGTGAACTCAAAAGAAGGATAACATGGTATTGGTTAAATCAAACTGCAAAGAAAATAATAAATTCTATTGAAACCACTCCCTTCTTTTCTCCATTTGCCCTTCTAATCTCTCATTCTCTGTCACACTCCCCCTTCTCAGGTTTCCCAATGAAAATAAATTCTAGATGCCTTCATGGTAAATCAAAAAAATCATCGCTATAGCTACATTTTACTGTCTCTGTTGCTTAACATATCCCAAAAGTGTAGCTAACATTTAGAATTTATCATATCAACATAGTCATCATGATCCAAGTTGCAAATAATAGGGAGTGTCAGTGTCAATTTTGCTTTCTCACACTTCCTTCCCTTCATTTCATCTGATTTTAATAATCCCTGTCAAACCACAAACAGTCCAAATTACCTTCTTGACACAGAAGCTTTCAAGGAAGAGACAGAATCTCAACTTTCATTTAGCAACTACAAAAGCAAGCTGTCCAGCTGGACAAATATTATTTCCACTCTTGACAATCTCTACAGTAAAGCATGCTTTTTAAATTTAACTGAAACTGCCAAGGGTTTGATATAAGCTTCTTGTTTAGTGTAGACTGACTTGCAAGATTAGCAGACCAACGACTGTAATTGTGTTTAAAGTAGCCAACACAGCTAAACTTGCAGCTAAAAGAGAAAATCCCATATGCAAAGGATGACAATTGCATGTTAAAAGGTAATCATAAAAGGAATTAAGAAAAAGATTAGAAAAATAATTTCAATTAAGAAGATCTCAAAAGGTCTATTTCAAGAGCATTATAAATTTCTATGATAGACCAAATGGCTGTTACTAAAATGTAATATAAATTACATTTTTAAGGAACACAAAATTTGTATCTCCATCTATATGGGTGAGTCTTGGAAAGGTTAGCATCTGACAACAGGAAATATGTTCAAGGCAAATACGCTTCCACAAAAGTGAGATCTGTAATCATTTTCCTCTCTGTTGGTTTGTCTTCAAAGCAAGCTTGATAACGTAACTCGTTACTTCACATAGATCAGTTTAAAATAATTGTTTTTTCTTTCTGACGAGACACAGTATCGCATAATTAGCATTCTATTTGAAGTTTATGTAGATTAATCAAAGCATAATGTATTTTTATATAAAATATTTTCTTCATAGAGACACAGCACTCTCTCTAATCATCTGGAAGTCTACTGCTTCTTCTTATTTTTAATTACTTAAAGTTGAAATCAGGTTTTGAAGTGTTCCTAGATATAAAAAAGCAAAACAGAATAACCAGGATGATTCCCACCAGAAGACTTGTGTTGTAAAATATTTTTTTAAATACTTCAAATAGCCTGCCCCATGTTTAGGCCTATTAAGACTAATCAAAGCTGCTTTAAAAGATTCTATGGTAACTAGTAAGAATACATCAAACAATAAAAGCCTATCTTCTTTGAAAAATCCACAAAAACACAGAGAGGGATATGCCTATGTGGTGTCTAGTGTTCCATAGCAAGAGAATTACACTTTCTACTAACCACAACACAGGCCTGAGTCAGGGGCTTTTTCTTTGTTTGTTTTCAACATTTCGGGGTAACAGTTGGATCTTTATAATCACCCCCTTTCATGACCTTCCTACTTGCCTTCTTATTTCATCTCCTTTCCCACAGAGGGAAGTCTTACCAGGTGGTTTTTGTTTGTTTGCTTGTTTTCTTTCCTCCTTTAGGCTGGCATACAATTTTGATACTTGACGGTATATTTATTCGGCTATATTAGGTCTGCATCTGATTTGACCTATATTATCTTTTATCTCATATACTCGGAATTATAAAATTCCCTAGACTTCCCCTGAAGAGAGGAAAAGGACTACTTAAACTTCAGGTGCTCAGAAGGGCAAAGTAGGCTAACCAAAAGGTAAAACAGGTTTTTAAGTCAGGTAGACTTATTACATATAATCCTCCAATAAAAGTTTGCATAATGGTAAAGTAGGTCAGAAGATCATTATCTAAGCATCTTAGAAAAGAAAGCTAACTGTAATACACAGATAGATGTTATTCTCAATTGTAACTAAAAGCATATTGATTTACATGTC
This sequence comes from Tinamus guttatus, assembly GCF_059628265.1. NCBI lineage: Eukaryota > Metazoa > Chordata > Aves > Tinamiformes > Tinamidae > Tinamus > Tinamus guttatus. The sequence goes on from NW_028289051.1 coordinate 234,562, forward strand.
TTTAAGCAAAGTGTTTAATTTTACTCTTGACTGCCTTGACTTAGAGTTAGCCAGCACATTGTACCCAAAGAACTCATAACTGATGTCAGCTAGATTTCTGCCTTAACAAAGTTTAATTACATCTATTGTAAAAATTGTACTTTTCATGTTTATTAATTGCCCAATGTCTTTCTGTCTCATCCATTTCATTCAAACAAAACATATTTCCCTATGAGAGATCTGCTACTATATCTATCTCTCTCATTTTCCCTTAACATTTCTTCACTTTTGGGCAGTTGAGACTTTCTTCTCTCTTCCCACCCAAACTACCATCAGAATGTTCAGCAAAAATAATCATCTATGCTGATAAAGGTGATTTCATGCTTAGCTGCTAAGATCCAAGTGGATGACCAGTTACTATTTCAAGCAACCTACGAATTTGGACAGACTTGTCACTATTTACCAATTGCAGCAGCCTTCTGATTCTGTGTTACCACAATTCCAGGAACACACATGCTCAACAGCACATAGAAGTGTTCTCAGTAGGCCATTTCCTCTTAATATTTCCTGATACAGTCTCTGGACACACTGCAAACAGCAAACATCTTACTATTGCTTCAAAACCATAACTGCTACTGAATATAATAATTCAATACCATGAATGAACCATACTTCAATACTATAACATCCTTCCTGCCTCAACATTTATTATTTACAGCCAATCATATATGGGCTCAAACATACTCATCCTCCGGGAAGACCAATCTATTGACATCTTCTATCCAGTTTGCAGCACTTCTTTCTCATTGCTCCTTCCACAGGAGCTTCCTATGTAATTCAGAAGCTACATTTAATGGTTTTTCAGCTAGTTGCTTAGAGCTGGTTGCTATTGTATCCTTTTTATAATCCTTTCTGAATAGTTTCTCTTACTTTTGTGAGTTATGTTATTAGATGCTATGTCTTCATTGCTTTGCAAGAAATGCAAGTCACTTCTACGATGCTACAGATAAAATAATCATTTCATCATAAAGTAGTATTTTAAAAGAATATTTATTCATGCTATCTTTGCATTGCCACTCCAGGAAAGAAAAGGAAAGAAGGGAGTATCTATAATGAAAGAAACTTCCTTCTTTTCAAGGATCTTTTAAATGACAGATTTCACTCTTTCCACATTCTTCGGGGAAAAAGTATTATTCAGTTGAGACATGCAATTTCAGATGAAGAAAAGGACACCACTTTGAAGTTCATGGTCACAGGACAACGGAAGACTCATGCTGCTGGCAGCTCATGAAAGATCCACAACCTGCACTTCAGGCTAAATGTATCTCTGTATATCATAGAAATGCCACGTGGGTATGAACAGGAATACTAAGGTGACACTCCAATGGGTTCTACCATCTCTTTTGGGAAGATGCTGTGTCAGGATTATTATTTCTAAAGTTGAAGGAGCCATCTGTGTTAAGAGAGGGGAGAGGGAGTCATATCAAATCATGTTTCCAAACAAGAAAATAAATCTATCTTCCAAAGCACATTATAAATAATTATTTTACAAAGAAGAAAGAATCAGTTGTTTTGTGATGCAGAAAGGAAATACTCATCCCTATCACCTTAAAGAACTCTATAAGGATACTATATGAAATGCAGAAAGCATTCAACCTTTGGTTTCATGAGTAAGAGTGCTAGTGTTCATAAACACCTTATAAAGGAATACCATCCACTGGATTACTCATTACAAAGCACCGAGCATCAAATGAACTGTGCAATCACCGAAGAAGAAGAAATATAGCATAAACAATGCATACTATCTGCCTACCACCAAGAAACAACACTGAATTCAGAACAATATTGAATTGGGATTAGGAATAAAGAAAAAAGGAATAAAAAGCATTTTCAAGGGCCACATTAACATTTTAGCAAATATCTTTTTCCTCATATTAATCTTATAGCATTTTACCACTTTTGTAAAGCAAAAAATTAATAAGCCATATAAGATTCAAACTAGGAACTTATATTACAATCCACATTTTTAAGGTTCAATCTATATTTTTTATAATTTAACTGCCTGAACCAGAGCATAGTGACAGCTCTGCCAGAATAACCTTCAGAAGAAAAAGTTGTGATTAAATCTATTTTTATTTTAAGTATTCTGCACCAGACTTACCTTAGAGTTGATATTCTGCTAACCTGCAAGACAAATTATGCTTTTTCTGAGGCAACGAAAAACACGTGGTTCAAGCCAAGATTCCCTTCACTGGTATTCTACCAAAAGCAGTGTGGAAGATGTCATTAGTCCAAACAAAACCTCCAGTGGAAAAAGCAGTTAATGATGTGTATTCTGAGTAGGAGGCAACAGTTCAGGGATAGAAAAGGGAGGCAGCTTTCCCGGAAACAATATTCTTTTTTTTTTTTTTTTCCTAGATGAGTTGGTAAAAATGACATTACAATATTCTGGTTTATTGACGATCTTGGGCCGTGAACACAATACAGAACCTTTAAGATTGTCACAGATAACAGATTCAAAAATCTATTACTTTAGTGGCATAGGAAGGCATGGAAAGAATGACTGGATTCATGATATACTGAAGTTCACTTTTCAACTTTTCTTCTATCAGAGTGTGCACCAGGAAGAAACTGATTATAGTGAAAGGACTGAGCGGGCTATATTCTTCATCACCCTCTACATTTGCATTACCTGACCCAACCCACATGTTGCTGGTGACACGGTAAGCATCAAAAACAAGTGCACCCTACAATTCGTATTTCAAATAATCCACTTCTTAATTTGTGCTACTTTTTCTTGGGACAGTTACAAGTTTTTATTCAAGTTAGATTTTTGTACTGATATGCACGAATGACAATGAAGTAATCAGAGCAAAGGGAAACGGATCGCACTGAGAAAAGAGTTTTTTATACTCGGAGAGATAGGCCACATATGCAGACCTTGTGTTAATAAGGTCAACAGAAATTATTGGTTTTCTGTATAATACGTAACAGACTGTTCTGCAAATGCAAAAACTACTAGGGACTGCTGTAACTAACAAAATGCACCATCAGAAAAAGTGGTCTTAATTACTTCTGCAATAATCATGTATTCCTGTCTGCACACAAATAGATACATGGTCTGGTTTTCTTCCCAAACTTCACTAATGTGCATCCAGATTTCTTATCTACTCATTTCTGCATAGTTACCCAATCCAGCCATCTTTTATATCTAATGTAAAGAGATTATTTTATAAAATGATTAATCAAACTGAATAAAGCTTAAAACCTTTAAGAAAACCTTAAGTTAATATATAGCATCAATTTATTCTACATTTCACCTACATTTTCTTCAATCAATAAGAATTCACATATATTCTTCACTAGAGCTCACCAGGATCTTCCTATAAACATTACAGTTCTCATCCTATTGAAACTCTGAAAGCATTTACAGTTTACAGCAGGGCAATTTCAGAAGACACCCAACTAACAGAACTACAAGTACCTACCTTCAGTCAGTATGCCCTCTGTGTAACTGAATCAGTCTTCTTTTCAGTTTTAAGTTTTCAGTATTATGAGATCATTGCTTTGTTCATGTGTTGTTAACAGTTTTCCAAGGGCCCTGTGTAAAAAAGAGAAGGAAATTACCAATAAGTAGCATCTGAGGAATTAACAGTTTCACAGATTAAATTCTCAACTGCTAAAGTATTATATAAAATAGCTTATACAATAGATACTTCTTAATTGCAAATGATATATAATAGCCAAGGTTCAAAAGTTAAAAAAAAAAAAAACAAAAACAACCCCCTCACAATCTTAAGGGCCTTTATTTCAGTTGATACTTATTCCACAGAGCATGATGATTACATAATATTTCATTTTGTTGTTCCAAAGATAATGAAGCAATGCAGAGAAGATGGGATGGGAAATGAGAAGGTCACATAATCTAACAAAATAGTGTATGACAACTATGAGAAATGCTTAAGTAAGGTGCATACAGCTCAGTAGCTGTTTCTGCAGCTTTATAGAAAAGCTTAATTGAGAATGTTGAGGTCGCACACTTACAGATTAAGCGATTTTAAAAATGAAAGAGATTGCAGCTTGAGGTAAGTATTATAAGAGCTGAACATTGACTACTGCATCCACTCTTGTTCCTGGATACTAGTGTAAGGAATTAAAACAAGGAGCTGAAAACTACCTTGGCAAAAAAAAAAGAAAAAGGCCTGTATTGTTGTTCTGCACCAAGCACCCACTCCGTATGAGCCGGCGGACCCCCAGTATCCAGCAGCTGGATGAACACGAGTGCAGGTCCGGCTGGGAGGTGACCACGCTGAGCGGCTGGCAGAGCGCGGCCTCCTCAGCAGCAGCATCAGTTTGTGCTAGATCAAGTTGCCCAAACCATGATGAGAATCATAGGCGGTATCCATTGGGCTTAGGCAACATGGATCTAGAGAATTCACATCCACACAAGATTTGAAGGACTTTATTTACACACACATACACTCTCAAGACCCAGAATATAAAAGAGAGGCTTCCTACATGTATTAAATTCCTCAGTGTTACTCAGTACTCTTTACTGAGAAATGGGGTTCCTTCTGTGGAAGACTGGAAACTATCAGTACCTGTCAGCAGTTTAGCTATAGTATTCCAGCACTAAAGTTTCCTTAACTGTTTCTCTAAAAAACTTCTAAAGAACCAGCAAAGGCAAGAGGAGAGAGAGTTTAAAAGAATTAGATACATACTTGACAATGACATAAACCCTATTCTTGGACCAATACTTTTACATCAGGTTTTAAATGAAAAATAAAACCCATTCTTTTTGCATTGCTTTTTTTTTTTACTTTTCTGGAAACAGAGGCTATGCAAAAAGCTGTATTAAAATTGACAGTAAGGTTGCAACTCCAACCCATAAAAGTCAAGAAATTTAAAGTTAATCTGACACTCAATCCTTAAATCAAGCAATTGTGCTTCTTTTTTAAAAAAGCAACAATGCGAGTTAATGACAAGTTGTCAGCCCTAACTTTGAATTGCCTGAAGTTTGTCATTTGGTGTTTGTGTCACAACCTTAATGTTATTTAAATGTAGTTTTTAGTATCTATTATTTAAAAAGGTCTACTTTACGACAGCAAAGAGCTTTGATGGAGTAAACCTCAAAGTACACTGTAGTGCTGGTATGCCACTTCATTAGAAGTAGTGCATAAAACATTCGCTGTTGACAAATCTAATTCATTAAAGGTGAGGCAGATGCACTTTAAAACAACTGGCTGGCATCATTATCTACAGTTCCTTTTATAAATTATTCTTCTTTTCCCTTTTGACTGAACTTGTCAGTGCTCCCTTTTCAGACTGTGAATGTTTTTGCCTTAAAATTCCATACCTTCAATATGTTTGGACAAGTTAAATAAGCAGCATATTTGCTAAAGCTGAGGTGGTAAGCAGAAACACTCACATTGATTATTTTACCTATATTAACTGATGAGGATCAAAATTAAGTAACAATGTATAAGCACTTCAGTTTTATCAAACACAAAATTTAAAAATGAAGAGAAAAGGAAATCACAAAGTAGAACAGAGAACCATTCTGTCAGCTTTTTGCCATTCAGATGACTTGGATTCAGAATTGAATTCTGCAAGAAAAGAGGAGATCAGACACATCAGAGAGCTGACAGCTACCTGACATACTTAGTTTTAAAAGGAAAAATTGCTAACTGTATTACTCAGACTTTTGTGAAAGCCAAAATTGGTGTAAAAGCTAACAAGTATAAAATTGCCCATAAATAAATTTAAGTTGGGAATTGAGGAATGGCCTTAGCCATCAGAGTCGGGAAGTGCTTGAACAGCCTTCCAAAAGGAAAAAAAAAAAAAAAAAAGGAAAAACAGATAGAACACCTTATTTGAATATCATTGCCTGCATAAATACAATTTTTTTTCCTCCTCAGGACAGGGAGAATTAAGTGCTTCTAGTTATAGAACACTGCTGTCTTTAGAAACCACATCACATAGCAAAAGCTTCATTGAGTCAAAAGAAATTACACATTGGCTACAAGCCAACTGGGACAAAAACTCAAAGATTTGTAATCTAAGATTCTTTCTGTAATATCATCTTGATTCCTTACAAAATGATGAAATGCTATACAGAAAAATCAGTTTAAAAAATATTTTTATATAGAGACACGTATTGGACAATAGTCCAATATTGTATTTTCCTTAATATGCCAGACTGTTGAAGAATATACCTTGATTTCATAAAATTTGCATTAGATTCCAATAGAAGCTCTGATAAAATACTAAAAAAAAAATGACCTTTACCTTGGACTTACAAAAAAGTGCTTATTAAGTTTGCACATGTAGTAAGTAATGCAACCAACAGCTATTCAGAAATTACTTACCGTGTGAGCCACTTTCTCTGAAATCCATCCCACCTGATGAAGGGGGCTGAAAGTCTTCCCTTCCACTGCTCCCCAACTCTGTTCTACTAGGCAGTAACATCAGTCATATTTATTCTTAGTACAGATAAATTGACCACATTTCGATCAGCAACTATCTGACCAGGAGTTACATTATCTATGCCCAATGTTCTACATACTACTTTTCCTAATTAAAGTCTCCTCGTTAGTCCTCATGTCATTATTCTCTTAGTTCCAGCTCCTACCAGATTGTCTTCTCTATCATACGTGTCCAACCCTCCCCCACTAAAGCAAGGGCACAGCTGGCTGCAGCCGTGCAGACTGCGCTGGTATCTCCACTCCAGGAGACACATCTCAAAGGCCACCTGTCCCCAGAATCCCTCCATGAGCAGAATTCACCATCATTGCACTTGCAACAGTCTTGGTGCTAAAAATAAATAAAATAAAATAAAATAAAATAAAATAAAATAAAATAAAATAAAATAAAATAAAATAAAATAAAATAAAATAAAATAAATAATCCATATTCTATTGACTGTTGCTCCCTGCAGCTCTTCTTCCAAAATTGTTTTGCAGCTTTTGTATCAGGGGCCTCTGCTCTCTCTTAACACTATGAAATGGGACCCAGGAAATGCATTTTCCATTCTGGTCAGACAGTACAGCAGCCTAACAAATCTGTGAGGGTTTTTATGGGGGTGGGAAGGCAGAAAAGAGATAAATGAGTTGGGCCAGTAGGGGTAACATTCTTAAACACTTATATAAATATAAACATATAAGTAAATACTTATAAAGAAGAGCTCATAATGCTTTCTTCAAAGAAACTTTGGCACTTGCCTATATTTCCTCCATATAGCCAATAACCTCTGATAAAAATGAAGAACAGTTAATACATTAAGTTCAGCCTAGTCCTGAATGCTTCTAGTGTGATCTTTGTGAGACACCAAAGGAACAGCAGTATCTCAAGATAAACTTGCCATTGGCACTTACTTTGAATTATTAGACAAAAATGAAGATGTAAGAAATATAGTAGTTATCTCTCAACATAATGTGAAACTAAATAGTAAGAAAGAATCTCTACAATACTCTCTAAGCCTCATCTGAGAAAAAATGGATCACCTTAAGTATCTAATCTTTAAGTCTGCTACTTGTATTTCACAATTTTCTAAAATCTTCCAGTTATATGTTGATAAAATATACACAGACAGAACTGTAGGATCTTTCGAAAATATTCTTGCTCTTCGTATACCTTTATTTTCTTCCCTATTATAACTCATACCATACTTTTTTCCAAACTTCTCTTAAGCACTTTTCTTTTTTATCTTCACAATCATCATCATCTTTGCCTGCCCTCTCTACCTACCCCACGGACAAAAAACTGTTGTGAAGGTAAGAAGCAACAGGATGTATCATGTTTAAGTGATACAACTCCACTGGGTGTATCATGCTTAAATTTATTTTCTGAGATTTGTGAGCCAGGGTTCATGTATATATGCATTCTGAGGCATCAACCATGCTGTTGGCAAGTGCCTAATAAAAAATATATAGCTTTTTTTTTTAACTGCAGATAAGAAACTACCACATTCTCATTTAACAGCATACAATTACTAAGATGAATGAAATTAGGAAGCTGACATCATTCACCCCTCAGACTCTAGTTACTTAGGGAAGAATAGTACACAGCAAAGAAAAAAAAATCTTAAAACATGACATAAATTATCTTAATGAGATCATGCAGATTAAAAAAATAAAAAGAGAAAAGAAAAAGAAGAAAAAAAGGATGAAAGGGGGAAATGACTTGATCAAGTAAAAGTTGTTGGCCATATCAAAAAGGACCTCCTGCACAGGAGAAAGTATTATAAGGTGGGTGAGGGGAGGAGGTGCATCAAGTATTTTGGGCATGTAGAGCTGATCTAGGTCAGAGAAGGAGAGCAGTAACAATGAAATGAAAGAAGCACCAAGCAGACAGGGACTGTCAGGCAAGGATAAGCAACTTGAATTTTACATGGCAGGAAAAAGATGTATGAAATGCAAAAGCAAACCAATCTTCTTGCCACGTAGTACAAAAAATAAAAAAGCAAGGCACTAGCAGCTAATGAAAGAGCACTATTCACTTCACTAGTTCACTAAGTGAACGAATGATCTCAAACTAGTCCTGAGATTGACGCAACTGCATCAATATATAAGGCCTGTTTGGCACCACTGATGGAAGAGATACAGAACAGACTACTAAGCATCACTCTGCGCCATCTACATGTCTTGCTCAACATAGGTTCGGTGACTGATGTTCTTGTGACTTTATCTAATGATGCTTGATTGTAAACGCTGCAATGGCCAAGATGTCATGAGCTAGACTTACATCATACCTTGGACCCAGGACTGTCTGAGGGGAGAAGGAGCTCAGGACTTGTCTTCACAGGAATTGGCAGAAGGGCAGATAATCCCAAGGGGATAAGATTGGCTGAGTTTATAATAATCAGAAAGAAAAACACTCCATATAAGAAAAATGGTTACAGCTAAGAAAAACAAATGATATCTCCTCGAAAGGCAATAGAAGGAGAAGGAGATGGTTTTGAAAATAAATATATATAATTCATAATTTTATGCTAATTGAGAGCTTATATAATTGGTAAAACTAGGAGAAAAGCAGCAATTTTCACAATGCCCGTGCTGTCGTTCCTGTATTGATCAGTACATGAAAGAAATTACAAGTATGTTTATATAAGAACCATTGCTATTAAGCTGAATTAACTCTTCTACCTATTCTAGATTCAGGGGATATTTTTCTATATTGTTTCCAATTCTATTTATCCCTTATTACCAGATAAAAGAATGCAACATTTCTCCTTCACTGAGTTGACTAAGCCAGAGTCTGCGCTTCACATTAAAGACAGATTTACAAAATGGATTTAAAACATGCCATGAACTTAGATTTTTCTCCACATGAAGGCAGTGTAGAGACATGTCATTCTGCATTAGTTTAAACAACCAACTTTTCACTATAGCTTCCAGTTGTTTCACTAAAGCTTAGGTTACAAGGTGTTTGACCAATATTTGCCAACCGCTCTATGTTTTTTGTCAAATTCCAGCTGTTTAAGCAAGCATACACATATATGCATGTACACACACACACACATGCACAGAAGGCCAACTGTACAAAAGGTAATCGATGGGAGAAAAAAAAAGCACTAGATAAGCCATTTTTAAGCTGACAGCTTTAAACATCCCATCCCATGATGGAAAACACTCTATGCATATAATGGAAAATATCTTCTAGCAGATCAAAAACATATGCAAGATCGTGTTTCACAACAGAGAAGACTTTTATGCATGGATTGTACCATTATCACAATTACTGCAAAAGATTACATATCATTTTCTACATAGCAGGTTAAAATGCTAGTGAAGGACACCCTCCAGCCAAACCAAGGCCCCAAGTTGCAAAACAAGGCATAAAGAGGTGAAGGTTTGCAAAAAGAGTTAAGCTAAGAGTTAAGAGAAAGGATAAGGTTCAACAGCAACCAAATGGACCATGACAATACCAATGAAGCTTGGACAAATGTAACTGTACATAATATGGGAAGTGAAATAGCTAGCTATGGGAAAACACAAGAAGTGAAATTTCAAGGCACAACACATGGTTGGGATGTAATTTTGTACATACAGCAAAAAGGAAACAATGTATTATACAGAAAACTAGAACAATGGAATAATAAAGAATTTTTTTTTCTCCCTCTCTCACTAGGAAATAAAACGGGGAAAGCAGTATTTAAGCAAGTCTGAAAGAGATGGGCACTTGGAATACTATAAGTAACCCTGATTGATAAAGGAAAAAAGGAATACTTAATTCTCTGGTCTTGGCTTCTTAAGAATTGAGAACATCAGTGTTATCCACTGATGACATCCGTCTAAAACCCAGAGGCAAGCAATGAAATATAGTTTATAATGCCAAGCAATTGCACCATACATTTGAAAATTAGATAATTAGAACAAAGAAAGAGTTGTTTGGATGACAATACTCCAGTTAAACAGGCTGCCCACTTTGATTCAGAAGGACTAACCCATGTAAATAAGAAAAACATAACGAGGTAAGAGGTATTTAGCTACTATAATCAAAACACAGCAAGGATGAAAAAGAAGAAAAGATTTCAAGCTTATTATGAAAAATTACAGAGTTAGAACATAAATGATACGCAAAACTATCAGACTGCTAAACTAAAGGTAACACCATTGTTTTCAATGTTACACTTCCATAGTAATGTATATTAAAGTCCAAATAAATATAAAATGTTTGAGACTTTAATTATTTTAACCCCATTGTATTTTATGTATCAGATGAGAAAAAAGAGCCAAATAAAACCCAGAAAATATTTAATATGCACGGACAACAAATCACCACCACACAAGTATGTGGCTTCCTCACTAGCTAGTTTCAGTAAAAGTACTGCAAACACAAAATGCATAAGAGTTCTCAAGCCTGTTAAGAGTCCAGTGAGGTTACTACCATGCATTACTAGCTAAGTCATGGCTAGTACTTAGTAGTCATTAATAAGAAACTGTTAACTTTAAAGGCATCAATCCAAAAACTAGCTGAGCTTCATCACAATAAATAAATAAACCTAGAACTATCTGTTCCTGTGAATTGCATCTGTTTCTTTTTCAGTTTGTAAATAAGCCAATTTCATGACAGTACCAATAAAGTATTTAGGGACAACAGATTAAGTGTAGTCTAAACCTTAGATTACATCCTAGCAAGCATTTATGAAAGAAAGAAAGCCTAGAATCGTAGAATCCTAGAATTGTTAAGGTTGGATGGGACCTCTAGAGATCATCTAGTCCAACCTCTCCGCACACGCATGGTCACCTAGAGCACGTGGCACAGGATTGCATCCAATAGATACATATTTTGAATTTTCTGCACTTCAGCTAAGAAAATGCATAGGAATCCCTTTATAATGATTGCTCAACAGCAAAAGCATAAAGGTGAAAAATGTTACAGAAGAGCAAATGCAACTAATTTTCATTATCAGCAAGAAAGGCAAGCAACATAGAATCATAGAATGCCTAAGGTTGGAAGGGACCTCTAGAGATCATCTAGTCCAACCTCCTGCACACACAGGGTCACCTAGAGCACGTATACACCTATGTGGTTGTGAACATTCAAGATGTGTAAAGATTTTTCAGCGCTAATTATATTAAAAACTAATGACAGAGGTAGCTGATTGTTGCTTCTTCATCCTTGAAGACAAAAAGATAGTTGCAATGTTGATAAAATTGGGAATATTACAATACGTATGAGGAGAGCAACCCAAATTCTCTTTCACTGTTTCTTCACATGCTGTTATTGATTTTTCATTACTTTATCATGTGGTTATTTCTATAGGAAATAAGCAGACAAGATGAACACTTTTTTTGATTACATAACTATTTAGTATTTGGATCCATGCTATACATGTAGCATGAAACCAAAACCTCACTGAATCCTAGATAAAATTGTCACCATCTTTTCCCTTAAATCAGTGGGTTGCCAGAATACTGTACAACAGCATCGCAAGTCCAGTGTGAGGCCAGCCAGAGTTATTTTCTACTTTGATATTTGGGGAACCCAAAGCGATTAAGAGGCAAGTGTTTACTTCAGCATGAAGTCAAATTTGATAAGTCTGAAGACTTTTTCTCCAAAAATACTTCTGTTTTATGGCATTGATAAATCCAAAGCATGGCTTCAGTTGATCTAGGTTGCAATTACAAATACTCAGCCTTTGTGAAAACCCTTTTTTTAATGAAGAAGAGAGAATTCTTCATTCCAACTGCAGGAATTGTCTACAGAGCCAATTTTATTTACTAAATAGCCTCTAACCACTAACCAATTTCTTGTGCACTCTAAATGACACAGAAATCCAGCAGAGATATTGGCGCCTCCCATACACAAGGGGCCAGAATAAAGTTTCTTGGACAATCTCAACTCTGGCATTTCTACTTCTCTGAATTCTGAGTGCTTGATGTACAATCCTAACATTGCTTTAACTTTTTTTTTTTTTTTTTTACGTTTTAAACCACACTGAGCTCCACGGGGCAGTTGGAGCAAACCCGCGCGCTGGCAGCGCAGGAACAGGCCCAGAGAGGCCGAGCACACAAGGCGCGAGCACCTCGCGTGGGGCCAGGGGACTGCAGGCCCCACGTGGAGCAGGAGGTTTGTCTGGAGCAGGCAGAGAGGGGATAGCGAGGGCAGGAAGCGCTCATCCCGCGCCTGAGTCTGTTTGAGGGACGATACACTTGGAGCGGGCTCCACCGCACACTCTGCCCGGCTGCTCTGCCACGTCCTCTGCCCAGCGAGGTCCCCTCCGTCTTCCTTCACCCGTCCCTACCAGGGGGCTCGCTAGTCTCCTAGCTCTGTTGAGCAACAGAAAACGCGTTTTTCAGAGGAAAAAAGGCCGGGCCGACGCTCGAGGGCGACGCTCCCCAGCTGCATCCCCGGCTTCCCCAGCGCTCCCGGCGAAGCGCCGCTCCCGCGGGACACGACACGGGCGCCGGGCCGGGCCGCTGCTACGTGCGCAGCCACCCGCCTCCCCGGCCGGCGCCGCGGGGCCTCTCCGGGCGCCGCCGCTGCCGCCGCGCTCGGCCTGGCCCCGAGGGCAGGGGCGGCCCCACCGGGGCCACTTACCGGCCGGGCCCGCCGCTCGGCTCCGCGCCCCCGCGCAGCGACGGCGGCGCGTCGCTGACAACGGCCCGGAAAGGCCGCGCCGACACATCCGGGGCGGAGCGGAGCGGAGCGGGGAAGGCGGCAGCGGCGGCGGGGACGGCCGGGAACGGCGCCGCGCTCCCGGGGCCGGGGTACGTGGGCGCGCGGGAGGGCGGGATGGCGGCGCCGCCGGCGCTTCCCTCGCGGCGCCTGCGCCTGCGGCGGCCCCGCTCCGCGCCGGGCCCCACGGCACCGCCGCGGGTGCTGCGTCCTCCGCGAGCGCCGGCGAGGGCCGAGCGGGAGGGATTAGCGGGATCCTCCATCGCGTGCGTTGCGTGACTTTGTTTCCCTTCCTGACAGATGGCAAGGGGTGGCCAGCAACGGATAATCCAATTAACTGGATTTAAAAAGCAAGAGAAAAGGGGCCTGCTTGAATTACTGCGCAAACTGGACTGTGCTGTGCTTGACACCAAGGTACTGCTTGATCCAAGCCAGTGAGGGAAAGCAGGAGGGAAAAAAGGCAGTGTGGAACCTTAGGCTGGTGCATTAGCAGCCAAGAAAAGTTAATGTTTCCAATGGTAAAAGTGTGTAATAAAAGTGTGTTCTGTTTTCCTTTCTTTTTTGGTAGAAATACAGACACTGTACGCATCTGATAGCAAAACAGTTTTGCAAGAGTGAAAAGTTTTTAGCTGCCTGTGCTGCAGGTGAGTAAAAGATGTTCTGTAAAATGTCATTGAATCACAGCATGATGATAGGAAAGCACCCTGAAGAGTCTTCTAAGTTCTTGTTTTCATTTCATGATCAGGCTGTTTTACCATCACTTATTCTCGCTCCGCCAGCCTGGATTATTAGCAAAGCACTACATTCAAATTTTGATTTACTTTGTTTTTGTGTGTGTGTTTGCGTGCGTTACTCCTAAGTAATGTTCATGTCATCATCTTGTATCTGTTCTGAACTGGCTCCCAAACAAACACCATTGTTACCTATTGTTTACATTATAAAATCATTTTCCAAATGATTTAAGTACTTAGAATTTGTACGTGCATTTGTATACTACAGAGTTAGGCATTTTCAGTTATAGCTATTAGAATTTGGAGATAAATGGATGACTTCTTGTGCCCGATTAACTGTCATCAGAAAGTAAATAGAGTAAAATCTTACATGAGATAACACACTTTAGAAATAAAATTTGTAATACTGAGTTAACATATTTGGAGAGATTTAAAACATCTGAAGATGTTTTCTTTGAGTGGAAATAATATACGTATTATCAACTTGACAATGTGAAATTCTGCCATGTTTCAGTATTCATAAATAATCCTCAATACCAGCTGGCAGTAGTCAATTCTGGAACTATTTTTTATGTAATTGTCTTGTTGGTGGAGAGAGAGTGTTCATTCCTAGTGCAGTTTTTCCCAAGTAGTATAACAATTTGTCTTTAAACTCCTTTAGTACTCTCCAAAAATGAACATAAACACTACTAAAAACATTGACCTTCATGGACTTCCTAGCTCACTTACTTTTTGAAATTGAACTCTTGAAATTAAAGTGGTTTTAACATGTAGGTTGTATGCAGCATGCCTTTTCCAGTCATAAATCCACTGGTACCTATGCTAGATTATGTAGAAATACCATCTGTGCTCCTTTTCTGAGACATTTTGCCAGTCAACCGTGCTGTTCCCGTGAAACCAATTAGGTTTACACAATTTCAGTCAATTTCTCTTGCAGTATCCTCTGTAGGTAGAGTTTAAATACAGGAGCAGGGTACTAACCACAGCCCTTGACCTGAATCTGAAAGAAGAGAAAGACAGTGTGAAAAAGGAGAAGATCATTACAGAGAGTATCAAAAGCGGACTTGCAGAAGAAGAAAGAAGAGAGGCGGAGAAGGTGGAGCCAAGGGAGGAGAGAAAAGGATGTGAAAAGAAGAAAGGGGAGAGAGAAAAGTCTAAAACCATATCCTCCCAATACTGGCATTGGCCTTGCTTACAATTCTAGTAGCATTAAATATATGTAAAGGAAAGAAATTCATTCTTCCTTTTAATCATATTTAATTTGTTACTTCAGTTTACTAAAACTGAAACCTTTGCAAAAAAGCTAAAGTGATTTGGCAGCGTTATTGTATGTTATATAAGTACGTCAAGTGTTCTTCAGATCTGTTCTAGTACATTTGTAAGAGTGTCAAATGGTATTAAAAGTAAAATGTTAAGCAAGATTCTATGCAAGTCACAATAATAAGATCTGGGAAGCTGCAAATTTCCATTTGCAGGTTTTTGAGAAGACAGGCAAGTATTTAATCTGGAAAGGGTAAAAAGGTACTTCGTCATTAAAAGAAAACAAGACGATCGTTTTCAGTGGCATTGTGATTTCTGATTTTAAAATGTGAAAAGGAGATCTCTTGCAGTAGGAAGGAGTTTTTAAAATGGCACTTACAATTCCGGCTTTTATTTGCACAAGAAAGGTTGAAGTTAATTTTATATTAGATCTTCAGTTGATTGCCATTTGTCTACACAAAAAATCTTCTGTGGCTGACAGTTCATTTGCTTTTTAGGAAAGTGGATACTAACTAAGGAGTACATAATTAATAGTGCTGAGAGTGGCAGATGGCTTGATGAAACAACGTATGAATGGGGATATAAAATTGAAAAAGACACCCATTATTCACCTCAAATGCAATCTGCACCTAAAAGATGGCGCGAAGAACTGACACACACTAGTGCTCCAGGGGCCTTCCACAGATGGAAAGTTGTCCTCCTTGTTAAGGAAGGTGATAAACGAAGGGATTCTATTAAAAGGTAGGAGAATATGTCTTAAAGCTGAGGCAATGAAAAAAAAAAAAGGCTTAATTGAAGAAGTTTCTGCTTTTCCATCCTGATTAATTTGATCCGTAACAACCTCAGGTCTTCAATATATGAATTGTTTTAATTTGTATACTTTCACACATTTTTATAATAGTCACACTCTTATATGCATACTTATTTCTTTAAATCTTTAAAACTACTGCTTTTTTTTTAGCTTGCTTTCAGTGTTTGCTTGTGTCAAATATAACACACATAGTCATTTATTTGCATCTTTGGTAAATTGCATATGGAGACTTTCTTCATGAGACAAGGCTTATGCTTTTTATGAATATTCTTTTGTTTTGCCCAATTATTACATGCAAATAGTAACCAGAACAGGATACATTATTTTGCTTCAGTGGGTGACCTGAGCCACCCATGAACTTTGTCTTGCTAATCCTTTCCATACTCTGACTAACCTGGTCTTCCTGTGCCACATCTGTGCAACAGCTCCCTAGTTCTGAAGCCCTAATTTGTACTATGAAAAATCTTTGCATGTGATGTAAATATAGCTAGTTCAGAAGGGATAAAGGAATATCTGGGGAAAGGAAAACAACAGGAAATGCAAGAGTCTGGGGACTAAATTTATTTTTTCCATACTCCTGGCACACCGGATTCTCTGAGTTAAGTACTACATTGAATCACAAGCAATGTGTTATGTAAAGTTTGTACCTGAAACAGAGCTATCCATTACAAGATATTGTTGCTTATTACAGGAAAAGATATTATCCACCTCTCCTCCTCAGCTGAAAACCCAGCTGCCTGGGAGCACTTCTCAGGTCTGGGGGAGTGCACATCTCTACTGACATGAGAACAAGGTGCACGTTGCAGATGCACAGACAAACAGGAAAATACCTGTTGATCATTGTATCAGAGCTGCAAGGTGCATCATACCTGCCTGCAGTTCGTAGATGCAGCTAAAGATCTAATCCGTCAGCTGAAGACATTCTAAGTAGGCCTTAAACAAGTGGAGAAGTTTGCTGTGTGCTGTCTTGCAGAAAGATGCATTCATTCTGCTAGACTTCTGAAAAAAACATACTTGTTTCTGGTGAAAACTGCTTCTGCAAATCCTTGTGATAACGCTGTTAAAATGCCGTCCTGTTCAACTCTCTGTTCACAGTAGAAGTAACAAGTAACAGGAACAGCAAGACAAATGAATAGGGAGTTTTGGGGAAGGAATCTTTTTTTTTTTTTTTTCTCCACACACTGATGTGGCCATCCTTTTACGCAGACAGAAAAAATTGACAAGTAGCTTTTTTTTTGTCTCCAGCAAGCATAGCCTCCCATCGTAGAGGCCACTGCAGCTTTGAGAAATGATTGCTTTATCTTTCCTTTAAACACTGTTGGGCTTTTTCCTCTTTTATTCTTTTCATTCCACAAATCCCTAGTTATTGGATGTTTAAGTGTGTGAGGCTAGTGTATTTTTCAATTTATGTATCTGGATTTTGTAAAATGAGCATATATTCAACATTTCAGAAAGTCTGTTTTCTTCGCTGTCTTGTCTGTAATAATTTCTCAAGCATGAAGCATGGCAACAGTAGCTCTCTGGAGATTTCCTCTGAGGAAACTCTTATGTATAATGTTGCCCCAGACATAAACAAATCTGTTTCCTGTGTGTAACATTGGGTGGCAGCAAATGCTCTATATGACTTCAAAATGAAGTTCAAAATTGTATTTTTCATATTTCCAATAAGAAAATAGCATGTTAAAACTCAGAAAAGCAGTGTTACTTTGGTAACTTTTGGTAAACCACTGAATTTATGGCAAAACTATTAATCATCATCATCACTAATTATCATTGTGGAGGACATAAATTATAGCTGTTGTCATCTAAGAATTTTATCTTTGGAAAAAAATGCTCAAGAGAGAAGCTTTCTATCAGATATGTAGGAGATGGCATTAATTAATAGTATTAAATTGTGAAAAGACATGTCTTAAGTGTGTTCCTTCCTTTGCTCAAGGCTCTTAAGTTCTCTTTTATCCTCTGAATGAAGGTTGTGTAGTGTCACACACCTAGAACCCTCATTTCCTTGCACTTACATGCTTCTAATTTATGTTTGTGAACATTAAGCAATATTAATATAATGCAGTAAATACTTCTTTTCAAATGTACATTTATTTAGAGTTCTAGAAGCTGGAAAGGCAACCATATGTTCATCTGAAAATGCAGGGAGAGATATTACTCATATATTCATCAATAATAAAAGTTTTCCTACAAAAAAACATCTCTTCGAAGCTCAGTATTACCCTGTGCAGTATGTAGGAGATTACCTTTTTGAGGTAAGTTAAAGAATATACATAAAATTAATTTTTCGTCACCCTTCCTGATTAATATACAGCATTAATGATTGAAAATAACACAGTCAACCTGGATGATTTCTTTAGTTGATTTAGTTAAAAATAAAACAGCTTTCTAATAGAAAAAAATGTCTCTCCTAATGTAATATTTTGACTGAGACCAGTAGATACAACATCAAGGAAGAATACCTTCTTTACTTTCTTCTTCATCTTTGTGCTCATCCTTGGTTTTTGTTCACTTTCGTTTTTTGTTTTTTTTTTAATCTTCTACAACTTTATAAGCTGTATTCTTGCTGACTGGTATAAAGGATGGTATAAAAAGAGATTTAAATCTCTATATTCCATTTATGACTGCAGAAAACTGCATGGCTGTTTTGCAGTTGGTCAGTGCTTTACTTGCAGCGTTACAGCTTGAGACATTTCTGGTGTCTCAAAACCAATTCTGATGAAAGAATCTGATACACTTCAGTAAGGACAACCTGCCCATATTTTATGCTAGCAAGTGACTAGAACCTCATTCCAGTCAACTGTAAAGATTTCTTTGTGGGAATATACTTGTCATAGCATGTATCAGTTGTTCATAAACTTGTGCACCAAACAACCGCTTTGTGGACTGACTAGAAGCTTATGCAACATACACAAGTTCCACTGAATTCTAAACCAGACAGCCTTTGTTCTTAACATAATCTGTGTTGACTTCCCATATACCCTCAGTATTTCCAACTCTTCTGATTGTTTTGTGGAAATCAAAAAAAAAAGATCGTTTTTCAGACCACATTTGTGATGCAGTGGAAGGTATCTTTCCTTTGTGGCTACTAGGAGGAGCTGACCAAGCAGGAGAATTGGATGTACTATTCAGACTTCTGCATTTAATGATAATCTTCAGAGCATTTTGACCTGGAAATACTCAAAGCACTTGGGAGATTTGTTTAGACTGTGAACTCTTAGGCTACAGGATGACTTTATGGTCAGCTGCTAAATAGAAAATGTTACTATTGTGATCAAGCAGGAATTAAAGCTGGGTTTATACTAGGAGTAACGTAACTTGAAATTCTTTGTGTTTTCCGGATCCAGAGTGCAGAGGAAATTTACCTCTGCATTTTAATGATCAGTAAAGCTGCTATGAAAAGGTTAAAGGGGGTATTGAAAGGTTTTAGTGTTTTCATCCTGAATTAATACACATCAACATGAGATCTCAGCCTAGTACTTATTCTTTTAATGAAAAATCTTGGCTTTCTCCAAGAAGTACTTGGCATATATTTCATTAGGACATAACTGGGAATGTTTCAACTTTGTAAATCTGTACATTGCTTCGGATTTGTTTTTCAATATCTGTCATGTAATTTCAAACTCCTAACTTCCAAAGTTAAAATACTGTGAAAGATGGTTATTAATGACCTTGACCCAGTTGTTAAAGCATATGCATGACTTCAGGGAGTTATTCTAAAATTTAACACAGACTTCAAATGCTTTTTTGAATACATGCTGGAGTTTATAACGTTTTGGCAAGATGGTACTGGGAACCTCTATATTGTTTAAATGTCAGTGTTTTTAGAAGGATATTGAAGAGCCACAAGAAGTAAAGACTACTTAATGCCTCAGAGTAGAACTTATGTCCTACTTCAGTAGGAGTTTAGTCATCCTTGGCTCATCAAAAGCTACCTAGAGCTCTTCTCAAATTACCTAAAGCATTTATTACATTTCTGTAATATGCAACAAACGTTATTTGTTTAAAAACGTATAATTACCCATATGGCAAATACTTTTGTTTTGATTGCACACTTAAGGAAACATCTGAGAATAGAATGAAATACATGCAGCTTTTGAAGCTTTCCACTGAAAATCTCTTAAAGAGTATAAAATGAAGCTTACTTCTCAGTACAACACCACTGTGCTTATTTCCTACTGTTGTTTTCCATGTAGTACTTAGCTTCCCCCTTTGGACTTACGTGCTTGAAGCAGAATAGACAAGAGCCTCCCCAAGCAAATTTATTTCCCTGTAGTTATGAAAAGTCCTTCCACACTTGCTCGAAGTAAGAAAATGGCCATTAGCACAGTGATTAAGCAGAATGCTTCAGCAGTTTCTACAGTCTTGTCCATCCTTCTCTACAACAAATGAAAGGATTTAATTGTCGTGCCTTTTATGAAATGAGAGTCTGGTCTTGGTTAAATTAATGAAAAACTGTATTTTAAAAAATCCTTACTATACTTTCTTACGATTGAAAATGTGCAGTATTGGGTTTAGCTTTTCTAAAAGTCTAAAGAACATACATATTATGAAAACTCATCTTGCATTTCAGTCAGAGATTGGGCCAGGTTTGGAGGCAATTAGAGAAATAATTTTGGGGAAGCTCGTAAGGAGGATGCCCATGCTATAACTATCCACAACATTGATGATTTGTTTCCACAGCTGTTTTATCTGGCATGTAATGTCATCTCCTGAAAAATACATAAGGATGCATGTGCACACTTAGTTAACAGTGTACTGAGTTAACAACAGGATATATGCAAAGACTTCAGCACACAAAGTCATTTTGGAGCATTAGTTCTCTATGCCATTTGAAATTAAAAAATAATGTTTTATTTTGTTCTTTTTTTTTGCTTTTCGTAGAAAGAAATACAAACTGCTGAAGTTATCCAAATGAATCATTTCCTAGCTGCACAGGAGACCAAACAAATCATTCCTAACACGCAGCTTGTTGAAATGAAAAATGCTGTGATAAAACATATGTATTTTGCTCAGGTAGGTAACAATTAGTTACACTTTCTTAGCATAAAATATAAAATACTTACAATTTATCTTAAAATGTAGATACTAGATATTTTAACATTTTTTTAAATTCAAATGCCTTCTAGCCTGCAGTGTTTAATAATACCCTGTTGGGATAGGCATGGACATGACATGATGGACTGCTTGAAATTTCAGTGTAATATATCTAATAATTGCTAGTCTTGTCCAACAAAATGGTTTATCAGATTATAGTCTTTCAATGACTTGTCTGTTATCTACTTAAATTACACTAACAAGTTATACAAACCAAGCATATCCTAGAGCAAGCAAACTTTTTGTTGATTTTTAAAAAATTATTATTACACATAAAAATAAAGCTAAACGCAGTCTTTCATTTTAATGTTGACACTGTCTCTGATCATGGTCAACACAGTACATTAACAATTTTAACCATTATTTCCTATCTGCAAAGAGAACAGTTAATTGCTTGGAGTTGCGCTACTTAGCAGATGATTGTTTTTCCCTCAAACTATTATGTGGATATGAGCAGGAGAATCATAATCCTGAGGACAAACTCTCCCAAAAGACTTTTTGATAAAACATATTAATACGATCATAACACTAGGCTGTACCTAAAGGTACCTATATTAGTAATAACATTTTTTTGCATCTGTTGCCGTATCTTCAGGTCTTAGTCAACTTGCCAGATGAATCCAAAATTTATATTTTGTCACAGAAAAAATGGAAAGAATAAAAACACATTTATCTGAGAGGACAAAAATTAATAAAATTGTTGTTATGGTGTAACAACTGCTTAAACAAGGGGCAAAGAAAAGAATAACAGGAAAACTAAAGAGGAGAAAAATTGCCTATATTATTTTCCTTTTAGGCCACTAGTTCTCTGTTTTATTATTTTGTGATCTAAATATTGAAAAGGAAAATGTAAATAGACTGTTATGTAGATTTGTTTGCTCAAGTCATGCTTATAAATTAACATTCTTTTTTTAATACAATGTTTATAGAATATGTCTGTTCGTACGCCATGTACAGTTTGACTTTACCCTGTTTTACAGGCTGTTAAACATAAGTCTACCCAAATAGACCAGCTGAATGAACACAATCCAGAGGTAAGGATTCTTGGAGAGAGAGCATGTTGTGTACAAGGAATTTTATCCTGAAGTTAAACAAACACACCCTTAGTTTGAAATTAACTATCAATCAAATAAACATTAAAAATATTTAGATTATGCCATCAAACTAGTAAAATTATTGAAGAGATAAATAGAACTTCACTGGAATACTGGGTATATGTCAAGATTTGGTCTTTCTCACAGTGCTTTCAATACTGTACTATTTAGCTTGAAAAAATTTTTAATACTACTGCTTAGCAGATCTTTACCTGATACTGTAGAAGAAAAAGAAACAATTACGGCCTGATATGCTTTACAGCATCTGAAATTATTCAAGCACTGTATTTTTTGCAGTGGCAACAAAGGAGAATTGTGTATTGCTTCTTGCAATACTCATGCATTTTTGCTTTTACTTTTAGCTAAGATTGTTTCAGTGTAGAAAAAAACAGTAATTGTTCTTACAACTTAAACTTCTTACAACTTAAAGCCTAAGCTTTAAATATCATCAGGCAGGCTAGGGAATGCACTGAAGCAAGTATATTTTCCAGTCCTTTCTTGTGGTTGCTTTGATTTAGTTTAATTTTTCTAAAGCATTTAGTTCATTTCTCATTTTTTTGTGCCATTAAGCCAGTTAGTTATATGGTCTGACTCAGTTATAGGCCAGTTAGGAAACCAAGGTTTCAGTTAGGAAACCAAGTTCCTAAAGCTGAAAAGGAGCTCATTCTCTGAGAGACCCTCATTCCCTGAAGGCTTCAGCCAAGCCAAGTAGCCAAGCCAAGCCAATAGCCAAGTAGCTGGATTTCAAGCAGAAGTTACCAGGCACTACGCTCTAGTAGTGGTGTGGTTGGAACTGGCTTGCACCTCTTGGCTTTAGCTTGACCCTGGACTGGAGGGGAGAGGTGAATAGCAGTGTAGTTGAGAAGAACATCAGCACTAGCACCTCTTGCATACCGGTAATCTACAGAAAGGTTTGGAAAGCTGAAATTACAGACGGTAATAGGGAAATTGCAGGACAGATCTAGCATTTTCTTAAACCTGATAGATCCTTACGGGTCCTCTGATAGCCTAAATGTTAAGTTAAATGTTTTGCTGTCATGAATGGCAGAGAATAAGAGGGGAGCTCTGTGCTATTAAGAAACTCTTTAGAGCTTTGAAATACACTGGGATCAATACCTCTCCTACTGTAGCATTAGCAGGTGCTGCGATATCCTATACAGGAATAAGCGTGCTAGGGAGATAAAGCAGTTATATGGTTTATAGATCTCTTACCAACATCTTATAAATTTCATAGGTTTTATTTGTATTCTGTTGTATAAAACTGTGCTCTTGCTTACAAAAATATTTTATTTTTTAGGTTAAAAACGCTGACCTGTCTAGAGGTTCACTTTGTGTACTTGAAGGACTGGTAGAAGAGTATTTCTTTCCTGATGTAATCAGTGAACTTGCAGCTAGCCAGCAGTACTGTATACCACCTGTGCAACTTCTTCATTCACTTCTAGAACATGTGTTGTTGGTGAGATCTGCAGGCTTAACTGCTACAAACATTAAACTAGGAAATAGAAATAGTATAATCTTTGCTATTAGCAGTGTGTTTCCTGATTCTTTTCAAGTATTAACCCTTAACTTCCTATTCACCAATGCATTAGTTTTAATGCTGCCTATTTTAAGGGGGAAAATAATATCTTTTCTATTATTTATAAGCCATAGGAATGTAGTGCGCTAAATATTATTAACGAGCCAGCCCAGAATTTCTGCTGCTTGGAGAACAGCAAATGTGTGAGACTTTTTTTTTCACCTAGTAGCTTCAATTCAATTCAAATTTTGTTCTAAGCAATGATACTGGAATACTACAGTAATGCAAGCTGCGCTTCTTTTTATTCTTTCTTATGGAAATTCTGTGTTCTAATGCTTTTAGTTTTGCATTAAATTGCACACACGTTAACTGATCACAATTAAATTTTGCCACTGGGATTATGAGGAATGAAGAAAACATATAAATTCTTAGTGATCATGGATCTCTGACTAATATGCAGCCAATATTATTTTCTTATTTTATTACAGGGAAACGCTGATGCAATATTTTCTGCTAAACTTTTTCACATTTTGTACCTTGTTCTCCAACTTGATCCTCCTTGGAAGTCTCCTTCTGTGTTAAGATATTATTTGGACCTTCTTCAGTGTCCTGTTTGTAAGAAAGGTACATGGTCCTTGATAGAGATGCTTGTAAGGTAAGAAAATTTAATGAGGATTAGATAAGTGCTATTTTACTACAAATTGAGGTAGGGGAGTTGGAGTTGGAGTTCAGTCACTTTTTCACCTGTATAAATAAGTTAACTGCACATGAAGGTGTAGCATTGCATGTGAGGTCTGGACCTTTCACTAGATGGTTTGGCTTAGCACACAGGTAGAGACGTTTATTGGAAAGGAAAAAGATTGCATTTGCTTCTTCTCTACTCCTTTGTTGTATAATATTTATTTTTGTTAAGATTTTCAGAAATTAGAATAATTTATATACTAGTTAAGTTGGGGAGGGGGTTGCACCTTTGGATCTATCTATATGTGTCTTTCTGCAGTTGTGAAACTTCTTTCAATTTTATCTTGCCAAACATGAAGCTTCATATTGCCATAAATTTACAGTCTTGTTCACTAAGTCTATTAAATTCTGTGTATCTACAAATATAAGACTCTGCATACATCAACTGTTAGGGTTGCTACCACATTCTTTACTTTGCTTTTTTTTTTTTCTGTTGTGGCTCTTCTGAATAGAAATTAATTCATATCACCTTACATAATATTTAAATACTCTAACAGTGACTACAAATACATGATTGCAAAAATGCTCTTTGTCTTGAAAGTCATTGGACTTGAATCATTGCAATTGAGTATTTAATCATTTTGATTAGGAACA
Organism: Tinamus guttatus; assembly: GCF_059628265.1. Taxonomy (NCBI): domain Eukaryota; kingdom Metazoa; phylum Chordata; class Aves; order Tinamiformes; family Tinamidae; genus Tinamus; species Tinamus guttatus. Next base: position 259,507 of record NW_028289051.1, read on the forward strand.
TGTCACAAGCCACTTGAATGGGAAATAATTTATCATATATATTAAGCTCTTAATAGAACTTTCTGGCAGGATATGAATACCCTGCAATTGTGTACTTGCTCTTTTTTTTTTTTTTTGTAAATGTTCCTTTGAATAGTCAAAATTCCATTCAAAAATATATTCTGCACTTAACTTCAAAGTCATCTGCATCATGTAAGCAGTCATTCGATTTGCCTGAAAACTGTATCTTGTCAAACATTATCTGTGCGAAATGCTGTGTAAACTAAGGTTTACAGGAGTTACAACATAGTCCGTAGTACTGGAGTACCTTGTAATGACAGGAATTTTACAAAGCACTGTTAAATTTAGAAATTACACAGTAACTCATGGAAAGAAATTTAACAGCTAAATAATAAAGTTTACACTATTGCCAACATATGAATTTGGTCGAGACCAAAAAGGTCCCATTTCATACACATTATTATTTTTGCCTGAAAATTTGGCTTTAAAACCATATAAGTTTGTGTTTAAAATGATGAAGGTTGCTGTGGAGCAAGGTATTTATTTGTCAAAATTGTCAAAAGTAAAAATTACCTTTATTTTCTGGTAAATCAGCATATCATTTTAATCATACAAATAGATTTTTTTGGTGTGTGTTTTTTTTTCAGGTCCTGCCTTTATTCCAAAACCATTTGTCATGCTGTCTCAGTTTCAGAAAAAATAGATGAACAGAGGGTAGTTCACAAAACATTATTGAAGTTTTTCTTGGATTTAGTAAAAGCTGAAGTAGAGTTTCTGACAGTAAGGTGGGTTTTATAGGATAATTCTTTCTTATTACTTTCCACAATTTCACATGCACTTCTGTATCTGCAGCAGGTTTTATCCCTATTTTAATGTCCCTACGGTTCTCACAAGCATGTGTTTGCTTAGAAATTCTTTCTGTATTTCTTAATTTTCAGTTTGCTTACTGCAATTTGTATTTTTTTTTCCTAATTGTGTGTTAAGGTCTCTAACTTTTCATAACCTAGTATTTCATTATAATACAGGCTTCAGTAGACATTTAATTTTTCTCATAAAGTTGCATTTTTGACTTTACAATATTTCAGTTTTCATTTTAGACAGAGGAGTTTGAACCTACAGATTTTTTTTTTTAAAAAAGAGTTAAATGTTATCTTTTACTAGGCAGATAATTATCTCTAGTTTATGAAATATAAAAAACTTGGTTTTGCTCTGTCTGTACTTTATATAATATTAGCACAATATTAGAATTCCTACAGTTCGACGGTAATAGTCATCATTATTGTACTTATTATTCCTCAGAAATTGTGTCTGATCTTTCTATACTTAAAATTGCCAAACCTTTGTGTGTTTTGACAGAAGACAAGGCTCCTGTCTAGTAACTACAGTAATCAAAGTGGCATGAAGATTCAGACTTTTTCACTCTTATTTTACAGTTTGTTTGAAAGGGCCAATTCACAGCATCAGCAAGTCATGCCACAGACAGTTCTTCTGAAGACCTTTTGGCTGGCAAGCGAAACCTCGGTGCTTTTTACCAAACACATAAATATTTTAGCAGATTGGGTCATACTTTCCCATAAAGAAATGAATAGAACAAATGATGTGAGTATGAATTTTATGCTATAAAATAATGAAGACGAACATATTTTTTAAAAGGTGTCCCTTTGTTCGTTTCTTTGTGAGGTATTATATGTAAGTACTGCAGCTGCTTGTTATATCTGCCTTTTGTTGTGAAGCATGCTGGGTTTTGCTCCACTAAAGGAAATGAATTGATCCGTAAGATTCTCATATTGATCTGCAGAGAAGAAACGAACTGGAGTCACGAGTAGCTTGGTGGCTACATTCAGATGTTCACATGCCCTTACCAGCAGGTGTTACTGTAGTCATTAGGGACACAAGTTTAACACATCTTGTCGAACAATAAGGTGTAACAGATGATTATCTTACTTTACAATGATTGGATTCAGTAAATGTTGGAAAGAGAAAGCTCGCAGAACAGTTTTTGTTGTTTTCTACAGCTATACATAATTTTATTTTAGTAAATGCCCTAGTTTTCTTCCCAAGTCTTCTAGTTTCGCTTGTTATCTTCCCTATATCTTTTCATAAAAATGGAATTGAAGGCAACTTAATTGCTGTTCTGTGACCTACTGACCAGCAGGACATTGACCTGAAAGATACCCAGGGTCCTCTATACCACCTCTTTCTTTTCAGAAACTAGAGGCGTTCTAAAACATCTTTGACTTCTAGATGCTCACATAAAGCACAAACTTACTGCTGTTTCTCCTTTCTCTTTTAAATTATTGTGAAAGCACAGAATAAATAGGTACCTCATTCACTTTTTCAACACAGTAGCAGAACAACAATAGAAAATCGAGTATTCCCAAGAAAAAAGCACTTTCCGTATAATAGTAGTTCTTCATTGTGTTAAGAAAGCAGAAAGATTAAACATAGTGACAGCTTCACTCATTTTACCTAGCCAGACCTCCTACCTTTTTTGAGGTGTATCAAAGGAAGCCATACTGAAACAGTGCTGCCTTTTTATCCTTGGTCAAGATATTAAAAAAGCACCTAAAATTAGGCTTCTAAACCAATATTTATATTTAAACAACCTACCATTTCAGAGGTACTGAGCACCAAACAGGCTTATATTCAGTTGATTTCCATGGCCATTCTGCTTCTTTGGAAAATGAGACTGCTTTCATGTGTTTCCTGATGTTGAGTCTGCAGTTTGAATTTAGGCACCATTTTATTTTTTTTTTATCATGCCTTCTTTTGACAAGTTCCAGCACTGTCGACCATACTTGTTTCATGAACTGCTCTTTGCATAAGCAGAATAATTGCTTGTGGCAGTCACAGCACAAAGTATATGAAAAACTTTAAGAAAAATAAAACACAGCATGAAGTATGCAGAAACTTACCTCACCTTTAGAATTTACATGTATATATATACATAAAATAAATATATATCTGTGTCTATACGTACATACCTGTGTGTAAATATACATATATATGTATAAAAATTGTCCCTTCAGCATAAACTCTAGATTCTTATTGCTTTTCTGGTTTCCTCTTACATGCTGTAATGTATAATATCCTCACAGGCATGACTCCTGGCCTTAAAATAGAGCTGTCTGATAATATCTGTTATTTTGTACAGTCTTTCCTACAGCCTTATTCTTTAGCTTCATATTTATATATTACAATTTTTGGCAAAAGTAAATTCTGAAATGAAATACCATTTAGAGATACATAAGTAAAAACAGAATATTTCCATGCCATTAAGTATAGCAAATTGGATACAATTTTTCCTTCCTTTCTTCAATTTAAGTTTATGATGAATTGTTACCAATTTTGCTGTTTAAAAGCAGTTTGCTTATGAAGCAGTACATTGACAATATGCACATAGTGCCTCTCAGAAACCCATTTAAAGGAGCTACTCGGCCATTCCCACTGTCTGTACAGGGACAGAATTAAAGCATCTGGTGGTAGCAGCGTGTGAGGAGATGACTATGCCTCACAGCTTACAGAAGTTTAACCTGTTGGAAGAAAGAAACACCTTAAATGCTCTGTGAATAGAAATGGAAAAATAATTTCTTGAAACGCTTTTTCAGGCCTAACACATTCTTCTGTAAGTGATAAAAGTGAACAATTTTTATTTTAGCTATTTAGAATCAGATGTTTTCTCCTTTTCCATGAATAAAATAACATAAAATGATAAAAGGGTGCAAGACAGAAACAGCTGTAGTATACTAAGTTAGAAGCTCCATGGTGAAATGGTGAAATAGGTTGATTAGTTTTGCTGGCTTAAATGTCCGGGGGCTGTTTGTTTTCTTTCAGATCTATAATAACCTGTATCAAAAACAAAGAAAAAAGAAAGAATGATTAAATAGAAAGAAATAGTTATATATCTGGGCACATTTGCTTTCTTGTGCTATATATGATTTACTCTATTTTGAAAGTACCAGAATAAAGCTAGTGACAGGAAATTGGATGCTCTCAGTCCTCACTGTGTTGATCTAATAGGACAACTTAGTGGGGTAAAATTGATACCCAATCCTTGTAGTTAAAAATGTACTGCCAAAGGACGTGGTAGCTTTTCCATCACTTGAACTCTTTCAATCTGTTTCAAATATAATTCTAAAATAAATGGTATATCTCAAAAGTAAATAATAGATTTGATACGAAACTCCTCATCAAGGTTCCTTGCATGAAAGCTCTTAATTGAAATTTAGATGCACAAAGGAACAAACAGGGTTTTTTTTTGTAATAGTGGGAATAGCATTCAGTTACCAAATGGCTTTTCGTAATGATACTATGTCCCCGAGTAGCAAGTAGCAGTATTTGTCATCCCAATAATACTGTTTAATGTTTAATGATGCTCATGATGTAATAAGAGCAACCTTGCATAGCATTAGGAAGGGGAGAGAAAGAGAATCCTTTCATTTTATGTTTGAAGCTTTCTTGCAAGCACTGGAGGAATACTGCATTGTCCTAAAAGCATTGTTTATGCCATGTGAAAAAAAAAAAAAAAAAAAAAAAAACAGTTCTGTAAGGTGTGTACTGTAATTCAAACCCGGAAAGTTAAAATGAACTTTTTTGCAAGTTAAATGCTTTCTTGGGAGAGCTTTTACATGCAGTAAAACAGGCTATGAAACTTCTATCACTGGAGTGCTGTACTTGAAGAAAAAAAAAAAAAAAAAGAAATGGCAATCTAGGAATTGCGTTTGCTGAGCTAGCAGAGATCAGTTGTACTGCTACGACTCTTGCATGGTAGCACAGCCTCCACTCACTTCAGTGCTTTTTTTTCTGTGAGATGATAGTTTTGATTCTCAACAATAAGAACAAGAAAGAGATTTTGAAAAAAAAAAGTGGTAAATTGGACCACTGGTGGTAAATTTGTTATGATTGAATATTCTTTGAAAAAATAATTCTGCATGATTTATTTTTTCCTAATGCATGAAGGAGTACATTTTATAGTAATACAGTGTTCTTTACGAATTTTAAAAATGCATTATGGGGAAAAGGGGGAGGAGGAGAATTGAATGATTTCTTAATATAGCTGCAAGAATCATGTTGAACTTTGCTGTCTTATAAAGAAACAATCTGTTAAAACTTTATTAGCTTCATACCATGTTTGAGTAAAAATTAGTTATAGTAGTAAACCTTAGGGACAAAATCAGTAGTTTCTGAATATTCTCAATTTTAGTTGACTGAAGTATCATCTATCAGTGACTAATAGTCTGACAATTTATCTAAATAACAGTGAAGAAAAAACTCCTTTTAAAAAGGATTTACTTAGTCTGAAATTGCATCTGTTAATAAAATAGCAACTCATGTAATTTATATGAGTAATTTATTATTTCATATGCAGGAATAAAAGTGTTACTTTTGTATGTGTACAAGAATAAACTAGCTCTTGTAAATTGCTTTATTATTGATTGACATTCACAGATGACTTAGCCTTATAAGATTTTATTTTTAAAATCTAAAAAGTGACTAAATTTTTTTCACTTGTTGATATTCATTTTCTTTTAGTCTGTAGTTAAAGATACTAATTTAATTTCAAAAGAAAATACAGCTGTAAAACAGAAAGCAGTAGAGTTGAAAAAAACAGAAGAATTTTCTTTTAAAGTTTTAACCTCTTTAGTTGAATAGCAGGAACTGTTTATGTGCATAGTGTTGTTTTGTCAGACATGGTAGCAATTCCCATGCTCAATGGAAAAGTTTTCTTTGTTTTCCTTTTCATTCCTATGTTTCTATTACTTTGTGTTTGAAAAAAAAAGATATGTTAATATTTTTAAGATAGATAACGCTTTCCATAAATTGGAGCATTTTCCCTGGAGAGTAACACTGAGTCATTTATTTCATGATATTATTAAGGAGAAGCTCTTGTTTATACTGCTGTTGTTTCAGCATAATGTCAGCCGGCTAAGCCTACGCCAGTTGGCATTATCTGGGCTCTCCTTGTCACTGCATAGAGACGGGCAGCTGTGCAGACATCGTTACAGCTTGGGTATCAGCCAGATTTGGGCTGCAACTGTATTTCTGACTTTGTGGAATGTCATTAGTGTATTAGCAGTAGTTATTTCAAACTAATGCCTCAAGATCGGGGTTTTTGTTTTTCTCTCCTTCCTTGTATCTGATGGCATAGATCAAATAAGACAATCTAGTGCTTGAAGAGCAAGCAAGAAAAGCTTAATAGGTGGCCTGCACATATATATATACCTCAGAACATCAGTATCTACCTGAAACTATATACATTTGACCTTGATCTTGTCACTTATCTCTGTTAAAATTCTGATTTGCTGCATTTATATGAATTACTTACTTTGAAGAACTGTTGATGAGGTGATTCACCAATGTTTTGCCATGGGTTCCAATAATAAAGGAGGCATGCATACTTCAAGACATTTAAATGCATTTTAAATTGTGTCTTTACTTTCTATTCCTGAATCTTCAGGAAGTAAGCAGTAATACATATGTTTAAGTACTTAAATACTAGCTGAAAAATGGATTTAAATATTACTGAGCTGTCATACCAAGTTTCTAAGTTGAGATCGCACAGTTCATCTGAAGTGAATTATTTGTATATAGCAAAGAGAGAGGCAAACCAAATCATTAAGTAATCAAACAGAATATGAGGAAGCATGGCTGCCAGGGATCTTAAACATCACCTAGGCTCTCCAGTGAGACCTTCCTACCAGATGTCTGTCCAACCATTTCTTAAAACCTCTCCATGATGGAGACTCCACAGTCTCTACAGGCAAGCTCTTGTCAGTGCCCTTATTCCTTTGCTTTTGAGTGACAAGCAAGTCTATTGCTGCTGTTAAGTAGCTGTTAATGGACACTAGTTATGTAGGCTTTCCACAAATGGTTTTGTGGTCTTTCTACTATGCCATAGTCTTTCTGTTCCTCTTCTTATATATGTCTATTTGATTTATTGATGAAACTCAAACTGAAAACACTTCACAGTCAGTGGTGCTTCTCAGCTCCTGAGGGAATCCTATTACATTATTTTAAACTGATCTTTGAACATATTTTGGTCTCAAAGAAATATCAGAAAAATAATTCATTGTGGTATTACAGCACAATAAAACACAGAACAGTTCTGTTTCCTTTAAGGAATTCTTTAAAATCTCAAATAGAAAAGTAAGTACTTACTTGTTTGTCTCTTGTCCAAAATTTTCCATTGTCCAATATGCCTGAGCATACATTCTCTTATACAGGAACATGTGTAGCAAGATTTAGCAGTGTAGAAGCTCTGTATCTCAGCGATGACCTACCTTAGGTGGATTGCTTTTGGCAACTGAATTCTGTGTATTGCCACTGTGCATGCACATATTCTCCCAGGTTATACTTCTTTCACAGTTGCACACGTTGTGACTTTGCTGCATGGTCAGAGGAGTAACTCATTTCAGAATCATTGCATAGAGGGTTTCAGCATGGCCCACTGAAGTGTTGTGTGGAGAGATTTGACTTACCTTTGGATCAGCTATTGCCGGCTCTTGCAGTGGTGCTCTACCCAGCCAATATTAAGTGTTTCCAAATATTTTTTATTTCTCCAATGAGAAGTCTTGGTTGTTGTGGCATCAGTAGCATATCAGTTTTACTGATCAGGATGCAACGGTTAGCTCTTGAGCAGGAAAACAAACAAACAAAAAAACAGTGAAGAAATGATTTGGCAATTGATGGGGTTTTGTCTATAGATATTTTTTAATATTATTGATAAGATACCATCAATGTAGATTTGTTATATAACACCAGTCCATAAATGCTCTTTTTTTCTTCCTTTTAGACTTTCAGATGTGAAATAGCTAATATATTAAATGCAATTCTTGGAACTGCAGTGGAATACTGGATCCTCTCAGGTTTCCTTATGGACAGAAATGTCTTTTCTCAAGTAGCTGATTTGGCACATTACATCGACATTTCGTGTGATGGTGAGTGTTTGAAAAGCATCTCAAAATCTTTTAATCAGATTCAGTAAAGTCCTAACTAAAGTCCTTTACTTATATAAGTCATATCTTATCTTCCATTGTAGCCCTGGAGTCTCATAGAGTGATGTGCATTCATCCATGGAACCGTGATTTATGTTCTGTGTATGTGTGTGCATCTGTCTCAAGGAAATCCCAAGTAGACCAAGTATTCCTTTTAACATTCAGCCAAACAAATCTTGATAGGCTTTAACATGAAATCAAGATTACACTGTGTGAAAAAGAAAGGAAATACAAGTTCCATGGAGCTCAGTAGGCAGTTTAGGAAGAGACTTAGGCAATAACTTAAGAGAGAAATCTGGAGACACCTTAGCTAAAGCCAGTTCTTGGATGAGACTTTAGCTTTTCACTCAACAAAGTCACTTGTTAACTTCACTTCAGCACTAAGTCCAAAAGTTAACCTCAACTCTTTAACACACACAGACTTCAAATGGAAACACATCAGGATCACATTTCAAATCCTTAAATTACTAGCCAAATAATATGGGTAGAAAGCATGAGAGGGAGAGTGAAATGAGTATTGCATCACTATTCCTCTTGTTCATTAAATAAGCTAGGTACAGAAGGGAGCCACAACCCACCATGGAGCTTCTGTTGGGATATCTGTTCTTTCAGCAGCTAGGAGAAGAAACTAAAAAGACCAAAAAATATCCTCAAGAAAAACATTAAATGGTTTTTATTTTGTTTTCAAACTTCTTTTCCACCAAAACTGCTTTTTTATAAATATATCTATCTAAATATTGCAAAATAGAGGGAGGACTGTGATTCAGTTATTACACCTTTATGAGTATCTTGATTTCAATCATCATTTTCTCTAGAGACAGGTGCGGGCTTCATGTAAAGAGATGGTGGCCTCACTTACCTGGAAAAGTTGACAAGAACTGTTCTTAAAACATGAAACTAAAATCTTAGTCTCTAGACAAATAGTTGTACTCCAGTCTTACAAAAAGAAAATGATCTGAAACCTCATCTTCTGCCTTTGATTTTAAAAGACTTGGAACTTGGGACTGAATATAGCTGAATTACAGCTGAATGGAACCTTTAGTATCCATAACTATTGCAACCTCTCCAAAGGATTTTCTAGCTTTAAAAAAGTAGGGAAAATCCTCTGTATATATGTATATGTAGTAAGACTTTCTTAGTTGCCTGTCCAGGAATGGAAAATGATACTCTTTATGCTATCCTTCAGCTATTCAGAGCATTCACAAGAATAACGATCGTAGTCTGGCTATAAAGAATAAAGATTCTTTGACTTGCTGATGATCACTACCACTTAGTTCTGCACTTAAAGCCCCTAAAACTATCGCAAAATTCTTCTAAGATTCTGCTGAGCTTACAGGAGAAACTATCTGTACTTTTAAATCTTGTTCTTCTCTTTGAATTGAGTCTGTAGATCAGTTACGGAGGGAGCATTTCTAACCCAAAAAAATAGTCCCTCAATATAGTAACGACTTTCCTCATCTTGGCAGACCTTGCTTTCCAGTGACTATTTTGACAAAATTCTTTTGCTAAAATCAAAATAAAAAGCTCAGCCTAAGACAAAACATCCATTCTGTCTCCTTTTAAAAAAAATATGCCAGACATTAACCTGATGTAGGCCCACTATTGTCCATCGTGTGTGTGTGTTTTTTTCTTTTTGTAACATTTTTTGAAGTAATTCAAAATTCAGAAAGGTGTTGTAATCTGCTTAAGACCTGATTACAGATAGAATTTATAGATTACCCTGCATGACACCAATTTCTTTGTTCACATTGAATTGTACTTGCATTGCTTCAATTAATTTTAAAGATGATCTCTCATGTAACTAACTTCCCCCCCAAATAATTTCATTTTCAAAATCATGGTGAAACATTTATATGATTGTATTTAGAGCATTTTAGAAAATTCATTAATATGAGCAGTGTTTTGCCTTTTAAAAAATTGATGCTCGTTTGTTCAGAAACTGGACTCATTACAAGATGATGGCATATTCCAATTTTAAGGCTTTTTTTTCCCCTTTATTTTTATCCAGACTTTTCAGTACGTGAATTAAAAGCATTCATTTGTTCCATACCATCTCTCTGGCTTCAAATGTTTGTTGTGGAAGCAGTTTTTAAAAAAATATGTTTACAGAGGAATATACCTATTTCTACAGAACCTCTCTCTCTTCAGAAAATAGTAAGTAACTCTTGCACTCCTAAATAATCTAGCACTCTTAAGTATGCAACAAGTAGTAGATTCATGAATGAATAATAAAAAACATCTCATTTTGTGGTGGTTTAAGGTCACATTCATTGCATACATCTTATTCCACTAAATTGTTTTACAGAAGATCAGGGTTCAAAACAATGGTAATTTTTTCCTGCCAAATGATCTGTAATACCACTATGAATTAATCAGTTTACATGCAAATAATATGAAAAGTCACAGTGCAAAAATAATAGTCACTGATGTGAATACTTTATTGCAATACTACTTTTGTAATTAAGGAAAAATGCATTGTAATTACATCAGCAATTAAGAAAAAAATTATTTACCTGATTTTTTCTTCAGATTTTTTGAAGGAGTTATTTTCTAGTATTCTGCTATGGTAGTTGATGAGGAAATACACATTACGAAAACTGTTAAAGAAATTCTCAAAAGCATCACTGCTGGCAGGAGGGAGATGTATCAGCAGTGACATGCCCTAAAATACAGTTGCATTTCAGCAATCCAAACCCCCATATATATGTGTAACCCCCACATGGAATCCATCACTCTTTCTCAAGGACATACAGTTCTACAGGTCAAAGCAATATAACTTTATACCTTCATATGTTTTTTAAGCAGAGATTTCCCCAAATTTTGTAGGAGCTTATTAAGAACAGAGATGATTCATTGTTTATCATACATGATGTTTAACCACAGCTTGAACAAAAGACTATCAAAAGTTTTAAAATAAAACTATACATCTAGCATTTAACGTGTCAACACATCCAGAGTAACAATGGCTAATTTTAATATGGCCATCATGATCAATCAGTCTCCACCACAAATTGAATGATTTGGGTAACAATTGCCTTCTGCTCATTCCATACAGTAACTATCAACTGTGAATCCATTTTGCCACCTGTCCTCTCATAGCACTTTGTCAGCTCAGCTTTTCTATGGGTTCCCTAAGGTGCCCTTCTACTCTGCTGGGCACAACCAAGAGGTCACTCACCAGTTGCAAGTAGCTTGCAGGTTCTGGTATGTTAGGTACTCAAAGTCTTCTTCAAGTATCTTTCTTTAGACATGGTGACATGTAATCTGCTTTCACTTCTGGATAATCATTGAATGAGTCCCCTTTCTGAGCTATTTCTTGTGCTTTTGCCAAACTGGAACAACTTGTGTGCTTTTTTAAAAAGAGAGGTATAAGTGGATTGGAGCCTCTGAATTGCTGGAAAGAAGCCAAGACATCTTTGCCATCCATCTGAGGTTATCCGAGCAGTGCGAGAGCACCTAAGAGAGAGCTTGTTAGCACCCAACTTGCTTGTTGTCTGCACCAGACCCACCGGCTTAGTCCAGCGCTCACTTTTAGGAGAGTGGCATTTCTTTGCCAAATTACTTGCTTGGAGTAGAAAAGCTGGTAAATATTTCCATTAACTACCTGAGAATCAATTAGCTTTGCTGTAGGACTGAAGCTGTCCAGATCAAAATTTTCTCAGCTGCCAAAAAGTCCTGAGAGACCCAGGATTCTCGCTCAGACAGAGCCCCCTCACTTCTGAGGCCAGCAAGTGTGAAATACCAAGTAAGATACACTAAAACATCAATATGAAAAAGTTGCAGAAGGGGGCTTTAAACAATCTATATATGCAAACATCATTAAGGGATCATATTTTTAAAAACTCAGATACAGCAAGCTATGAGTGGATGGTTTTATTACATAAAGTACAAGAGAAGAAACGACATTTTAACTTACCCTGCACATGGTCACTGATAATGTTACTTCTGCAACAGGTCTGTTCCTATTTGCCTGCTTTAGGAGAAATAGGCGCACGTGAGACAAGGAAGATCGTGAAAGCAAAGAGAAGGAAAATAGGGCAACGGCCGTGCCCCAAGTCTCAGAGGGCATTACTGATGCTAAATGGTGATAAGCAGAACCAAGTCGAAGTGCTGCCTGATCTACCGTGAGTAATACCTATAACATCACCAGTTTTATTCTGCTTTGGGGGACAGCTCCTGACCTGACACATTTTTTGAACTTTATGTGACCTGTTTTGTTGTCTATAAATTACCAAGACTGACAGAAAGCTCTACTATAAACCTGTAACACCTCTAGGCTGGGGTTCCCCCGTACCCTTCATCCTGCAGATATGTGGTCTGATATATTTTCCCAGTGTTAAATTTAATGGAGGCTTATGGATTTACCCTGAAAAGAGTTTAACTGTGGGAAATTTACTTTTATTAATGTTTTCAATACTGTTACAAGACTCAGCAATTACTTAAGACCTTTCAGAAATAGCTCTGAAATGCGTGGATCTAAGTATGACATATATACATGCTGTAACAATTTTCATTATATGTATATAAAAATATAATATATGGGTTTTAGACATGTGTCCACTTTGCTGTCTTTCCAGTGAGTGCCCTCCATTAGCAAAGAGGCTTCGAGCAAAAGCAGAGGTTTCACGAACCAAAGAGAATTGCCACCCTTTGGCTGAAGATGTTCATCTTTACAAGACCAATATTAAAGGTATTCTATTTATCTAATTCATGTTAAGGACTTTCAGTGGGTCGAATCAACAGTTTCAGGTTTAGAAATCTCGTCCTTATGGATGCTGAGCTAAAATGACTGCCTAGTCGAGGAAATATTTCCCTCTGGTTCCTGTTTCTTCCTTCAGCATCTGTTTTAAAGGAGGAATCGTAGATACGGTGGGATAAAGCTGCCTTCCTCTCTGCCCTCCCCCCGAGCCAGCAAATACAGTGTGCAGCTTGGGCGAGCTCACTCCCGCCCTGCCCGTCTTACTTTGCTAATCCACCTCAACCTGTGCTCGCTAGGATCAGCGTCTTCTGATTTGAAAGTCTAATTCGGTTTTCGTCTCTTTCAGGCCTAGACATTTTGTGAACAAAGCCCGAGGAGGATGCTATGTTACGTAGCTGTGTTAAGCATATGGACTGTTTTCTTCCAGGCATTCAGCCCAGACTCTGAAAGGCATTTGGCTTTTGTCTTAGCTATACTGGAACTCAAGTACCTAAGGAATAAAACAGCACTGCAGTAATTCATTTGGTGCCCACTTATTACACAAATTTAATAAAATGTACTTACGTAAGGCTTTACCTGAACAAGCTTATTTGCTGGAACTACTTTTTAATCATCATCATCAGAAATTTGCCTATGTCCTTTAAAATGCAACCATATTAACAATGGTGCCCATGAGGAGGCTTAGAAAAAAATGGCAAAGGCAAGCCATGATCATTCAAAAAAAATAGAATCAGAATTGTGTCACAAACACTGACGGACATAAAACCTAACCCTCTTTGGGGATTTGAGCGAGCTTCAGTAACAGAGCCAGACCATGCATTTTTAAAATTGGTCCCTCTTCTCTTTATTGCTTTTGCAAGTAAAATTGATGTGAATTATTACATGCTGACTTTTACAAAGAAAAGTGAGCTGAAGGACTAGGGCATTCTTCCCCTGCCAAAATCGTAAGTAGTATCTTTTGCTGAAAAGAACAAGGATGGAGCTGACAGATTTACGCAGTGAAAGTATTAATATAACAAAATATACCATGTTAATCTTATCACAAAGGCTGAGAGATTTAGCCCAAGATATTTTTCATTGCTAAGATGTTTGGTGCGTCATCTTTCACCTGGCATCTAGATTTTCCTCTGGCTCTTGTTCAAACCTAATCACTTAGTGAAAGCAAAATAGCATTTAGAATGGGTCTGAAGTTTTTATCATGCAGAGACTAATGGTATCTTTACCTATAAACAGCATTTGTCACTTACTTGCTGTTCAATTTTTCACACTTACTTCAGCTTTACATGATACTAAGACTTGGTATTTTTTTTTTCCAGAAGATTTTCTCTCTCTCTTTTATTTTCTTTTTATTAGGACCCCCTCATTTATTTCTCTCTTTCCCCCCTCCCTTGCTACTGTAGCCAAGTCAGGCAGCCTATTGAGAAAGAGCAAACCATCTGCTAACAGATCTGAAGTTCTGAATTGTACGTGGGTGTGTAGAGGCACTCGTGCTTAGCCAGAAGCATTCATTTGATTTAAGCTATAAACGCTGTGTAAAAAGAACTATACATTTTAACGTAGGTTTATGAATAAATTTAAGGGAGGGCAACTGCACTCTAAAGTTTTATTGCTTCAAAACCCAGTATTTTTGGTGTTCTGTGATCAATTGGTGCTTTTATAGCATGATTGAAGCTTTAAACCTTGAACTGGGGGGAGATAATTCCCGTGCTAAACCTTTTGCAGTTCATTTCATTTCTGGTGGAACAGAAGCTCTGTGGGTTTTTTTGAATTTTCCTAAAAGATGGTTAAACAGGACAAAGGAATATCTTACTTATTATTGAATTTTCTGGCATATAGCCAGGTCTCCTAGTTCCATCCACTTTGATTATTTTCTTTAGTTGCTATCTTGCCTAGTCTAGTGTAATCTATTAATTTTTTATGGTAGGAGAGACAGCCCTGCATAAAGCTTGCATAAGAAACAAAGTGGAGAGATTGATTCAGCTTCTCTCTTACCCTGGCATAGACGTTAATGTTAAAGGTAAGCTCCTTATTTTCTCTACAAAACTAAAAAATGAAGTCAGACAGAGAATATGAAAATAGAGCCATTTGAAAATAAAGTTTACGTTTACAGCATGAACATTGCCTTAGTTATTTTAAGCAAACCAAAATCAGGACTTTAAAGCAAGAATTGATCAAAGGCTAATTTATAATTAGAGTACGTGGTAACACTCATCATGTTTTCTATTGATATATTAAAAAAAATAAAAGTTTTATTTTTTTTCGAATGCTTTTCAACCCGATTCCCAGCTCGAAATCCCGGCGTGCCACCGCGACCCTGGCGCGTGTGCACACGCAGAGCGCGCGGCGGCATTAGCATTTCATCCCCGCTCCCGCCCGTTCCTAAAACTTGCCTTCATTTATAATTCAGACCACGCTGGCTGGACGCCCCTGCACGAGGCGTGCAACCACGGCAGCACCGCGTGCGTGCGGGAGCTGCTGCGGCGCTGCCCGCGGCTCGACCTGCTGGCGCGGGCGCGCGGGGTGACTCCGCTGCACGACGCGCTGGCCGCCGGGCACCTGGAGATCGGCAGGCTGCTCCTGCGGCACGGCAGTGAGTCCCTGCGAGGCGGCGGGCGGGGGGTTTGCCTTTTCTTTTTTTTTTTTTTTTTTGCTTAAAATACAATGTTATTATAAAATATTTATTTTCAAACATTTTTAAGCCAGGCTGTTTTGGTCACAATAAAAATATTACTGTTTTCACACTTATCTTGATCAGCTGAATATGAGATTAAGCAGGATTTTCACATTTTTTCCCCAATATGGTTATGTTTTTATTCTGCATTTTACACCATATGTAACTATGTTCTCCAAACTCATTAATGAAGATAAAGACTACCTAGGCACCAAGCAGTGCTAAGGATTTTCTTTTGTTTTGATCTATTTTTACCTTAGCTTGCAAAAATAGATCAGTAAATCTCTATGTAATCATGTATTTCAACATAAATTTGTTCAGCATTTATGAAAATTAATGTGATGGTCTTTGAAGAACACAATTAGCTTGGTAATTAGTTTAAGAAGGGACTCTATATTGTAATTGCAATAACTGCTGTTTAGGGATAATAGTGGGAGGGATGCCTGAATTTCTAAAAAAAAGATACATTGCCCCTTAGGCAGACACATGATAAATGTTTTGAACAATATTTTTCCTTCAGTGACAGGGAACATGCATCTTGTCTTGAAATACACTGTAGCAATATAATTAACATAACATGTAGGGTGTGTTTTTTTTTTTTTTTTTCCTAAAGAAAGCACCTCAAAGAATGGGCTTGGATATCAAACGCTTTTTTTCATTTACTAAGATTAGTGTTCCTTCCTGCTGACCTGCTGTGTCGATTTAATCTCTGTGCACTGTATCTTGAGTCCAGAATTTGTCAAAAAAAAAAAAAAAAAAAAGAAAAAAGAAATCCGTCCACATACAGCCATAAGGCAAAAGAATACCCTGCATTTAGACAGCCTATTACTTAATTAAGCTCGAGAAACAAAATGTTACTGCCTTCTTGACAGAGATGGCTGGATTTGCAGTCTTCTCCTGCCCCCTAAAGGCTACGTCTGTGCGTGTCCTACCAGCACCGTCTCGCAGTCAGTACATCCCCCTGCACTTCTGCCTCTGTGTCTGCCGAGCGGCACTGCGGGGGCTCCCAGGTGTTTCACGCCTCTGCTGTACCACGGCCCTGACACCCGAGCCAATACCCGTGCTGCCTCCCTCACTCTGCGCGAGGCCCTTGCTGATCTTTTAGCCAGCCCGGCTCCTTGACTGCGAGTGGCATCGCCCTGACAGCTCTGCCTTTTTCCAGGGCTTTGTGGAGAGCAGGCGATGGATGATGCTGCTGTCCTGGGGGACGAGATCTACCCACACTTGCATTCATCAAGGTCCTCTGGCAAGGCCGCGGGCTGCGCATACCCGTGTCTGGCCTGTGTCACACTCGGGCCTTGGGCCTGTCAAGTAGCTGACAACGCTGTGCCAGAAAGCGTGTGACTCATTCAGCGGGTATTTACGCAGCTCAATACGTCCCTGCAGTCTCTTTTTACTTTTTGCCCCCTTTTCAACTTGCAAAAGTGAGTTATTTTACAAAATCAGAGATGGAGTAAAACAGCACTGCTGTATTCTCACTCTAATAATGGGTAATGAGGTGAAATCATTAGCCATGGCATCTGGTAATTAAAATAGATTCTTGAAAATACACTCAAGTTATCAAACTGCATCATTACTTTATCCTTGTATCCCGAATCCACATACAAGGATTTCTGTTGTGTCCTTCTATGAAAATCACCACCTCTAGGATGTGCAACCCCCTTTTTTTTCTTAGTGGAGGGGCATTTCATAAGCTCATCCAGACATTTGCAAATTGTTTAAACACTAATAGCTCCCTTGTACTAATAAAAAAGAAATAACAAAAAGAGAATCCAGCATAATCTGAATGGGTAACATTGCCATTTAATTACTTTATTTATTGTAATACTTAACTTTCGCATTTCAGCAATTTGCTAAGAACAAATTCTGTAGCTTAGTTGTGGAGGGAGACTAGGGTTCCTGCCAAAACAGTTTATCTTGCTTCATGGCTTAGGACAAGGTCAGCTGCACCATCCAGAAAGGGAAAAATAAAGATCATCGTAATGACCTATAGCTTGGAGTTGGTTTCAGCAAATATAACAGCCTGTAATTTCCTTTTACATTTTCTGTGTATTGCTACTTGAAGTTTTAGAATAAGACACATTTGGATCTCTTTTCCACTTCTAGGTGAATAATGTTTATCTTGCAACTTAGCAAAATTGGTAAGAAAATTACAGTAAAAATGATAAAGAAACTGTTCTAAGGGCTCTGTCTACTTCTTCTAGATTGGTGGATGGTAAATATGTGACCCATCAGTTGCTTCAACCTAACCTAATACAAAAAGGAATTAAAACAAACTCCTAGCTGCTGTCAGAGAAAACAGCCCAAAATCTTGTTCATCTGCCAAATTGAGCATGCTGTCACTATCCATGTTTGTTTTTCCTGCAGGACCGGTGCTTCTGCAGCAGAGGGACTCCAGTGGGAAATTGCCACTGGATTACGTTGAATCCCTGCCAGTAAAGCAAGAACTTTTGAATACTGTCCATCCAGAAGAGACCGTTGAAAGCTTCTGTGAGCGCACAGAACAAGACTTCCACAATCAGCAGATAGAACTGTGCTTAGTTTTATTTAATAAGATGCTGCTAAATTTTTGTTCGGTTTATAATCTGTCTTCACCCCTTACTTTAGCTCTCGGAGGGGTATCCTGTTCAAATACTTTCCCAGTAATGCCTAGTAATGACTCCAAGTTGAAAAATATTTTTTCTGGTGATTGGTTAGTAGATATGTATCTTAGGGAGCTAGAAACTTTTCAAAAGCTTCCACATCTTCTCCAAGAAATACCTGCAAACATGATTGTTTCTTCTGGAGAACAGCTGAAGGCTTTACTGGCAACGCTGGAAACTATGGTGATGGGAAATGAGCTCTCTGCTTCACATCTTCTCAGCACTTAACTTCCAAGCCAGTTCCATGGGTTAAGGCTTGACTGCTAAGCACTGGTATTGGGCAAACGTTGTTTTCGTAGGAACCGAGAAAGTGGAAGTTTCACAGAGACCCTAGTAACAGCTCCCATGATTTCAGGATTTCCCCTAATGGAACCTGGAAGTGAGTTGCACTCATTCAGTGCGTTTTTTTTTTTAGTCAAAACTTCCCCAATTCCAATGCCTTCTAGCTGTCAGAGAGATCTGGATGTCCATGCTGACCTCGGGAGGATGCTGTGTTGTTTGCACTAAGTTAAACTTTGCTTTTTCTGTCCTGGAAATCTTTGTTACCACTCCTGTGCCTTACTCCACTTCGGCTTTGAAGGCCGGCAATCCTTAAGTTACCTGAATTTTAACGAACCACTTTTACTTACGATACAAGTGTATACCTACCTATTTTAATAATTTTGCATAAAACTGAACATTCACGTTCAGAATATCTATCAATAAATGAAACATGGAAAAACGATGTCCGCTTTCTGCCTTATTCTATCCTTAGGAATACATCCTCCGCTGCCTCTGTGCTCTGCTGGCTCTGCTCCATATCGCGCTGCCTTGCGCGGGTCTCCACACATCCGTTACACAGCAGTGTGTACAATGTTGGTTTGGTGACGTTCCTGGGATGCCCCGGAATAAAGATACTGCTCGAAGCGGTGGCACAGATCTAGTTGGCAGGAGAACCTACAAAGAATTAGGCAAGCCAGTTCAGACAAGCCACTGGACATCAGATGCTGACACAAAGTATGGATCTCCTTAAAAATTATACCCTGTTTAATATAAGAACTTTGTTCTCCAGCCTGTGAATAGCTACACACGATAAATCCTCTGCACTAATCCTCTAACCTAATTTAGGATTGCGTGCTACCTGTCCTATCAGATGATCCATTTAATTAATTAGAGAAAGAGAAAATCCTGAGCTGTTCTTCAAAGGTACTGAGGCTCTTGAGGCAGCTGAACCGAGCAATCCTGCTGCCCAAGAAGAATGGGAATGGGAAGGAGTTGGGGTCTGTGGAGAGCTGCTGCTGCACATCTCTACAGCAATGGACACTCTTCTTGCCCTGCATCTTTGTACAGATCCCGGGCCAGACTCGGGGCTGAGGAGAGACAGGCTCCTAAGTGGAAAAAGAGAAGAAAGTGCTGCCTAAGAATAACGATTTTTTTTTTAATGGATTCAATAATAGATTTGGAATAATTTAAAATCTTTGCCTTCAAAAGGGAAGTACTAATTAGTAACATTTCCAATTGCAATTCTTCTGTAATAGCAATTTATAATATTTAAAAAAGAGCCCCTAAAAGAAAGGGTGTGGATAGTAGCTGCTTCTGAAATTGATGTTGCTTGACTAGAGGGAATAAGTTACATTGATGCAGCTGGCTTGCAGCACATTAAAATTTCCATTTAGCCTTTCTGCAGCTGAGATATATGATCTCATAGCAATTAATCCTCTGAAGATGCTCACGCTAGTTTGGTCTTGGAACCAGATCTTCATTACAACTGCTCAGTGTTTATTAATGACTGATTATTGTTTTTATACATGCACTCAGAACAGCTTGCTCTAATAAAATAAAGGGTCAGCTCATACTGGAGTTGTTTCTGTTTGTGCCCTTTTGATTTTCCATAGCGAGTAAATAGCATCAAAAGCCTCTGTTGTATGTGAGATGGACTAAAAATGAACTTCAGTTTTCCGTCTTGCAGGCCACAATGAAAGAAATACTATCCTCATACTTTCTTAGGAATACAACATGTGCAGATAAATTGGCAATCTTTGAGTTTTCTTTTGTTATGAATTTGCTAGGTAATTGGGGACTTAAAAATAATTTGGATTTGGTAAACTACAGCAAGATCTAGTGGATCTGGAAAGGCAGATGATTTAGAGTGTTCATATCCTTAATGCAACAGATTAGAGATACAAATTAAAGCAACAAAACCATTACGTCTGAGACAGAAAGGATTTTGTTAAATGCAACTTCTCTAAAAATATTTGCCATAATGTCAGTCAGAGAGGAAAAAGGATATTTATCATTTATAAGTCCTACTTACCTATTTAAACTCATCTCAAGTACATCCCTCCAAGATACTGTAAAGAACGTATGCTAAATGAACATTCTTAACATGGTAAAATTAAACATTCAAAAGTTTGCAAATGTCAGAGTTAATATTCCATGTGTAACACTAACTTAAATATCCAGTGGGTATGCACGGCAAGCCCTTCATTAAACGGTGACACCATTTTTCCCTAGTGTTCTTTCACTTTGAATAAGGATTATGTATCAAAAAGCTCCCTGACCAGTCCCAAGTCACACATGTTTGAGTTCTGATCTGTGGGGTAAGCCTACAAAAGTGATTTAACAGCTCTTTTCCCTAATTTCTGCATCGGGAAACCTTCTGAAAGCACATCTTTCTGTTGCATTCTATTTTTTTTTTCCTTAATAATAA
Source organism: Tinamus guttatus (assembly GCF_059628265.1). Lineage (NCBI taxonomy): Eukaryota > Metazoa > Chordata > Aves > Tinamiformes > Tinamidae > Tinamus > Tinamus guttatus. The sequence goes on from NW_028289051.1 coordinate 280,202, forward strand.
AAAAGCAGCAAGAACCTTGTCAAGAATTTGAAGGACAGTTTTATATTTGAGCTAAAATTTGTTATGAAGCTTCTTATTCAAAAAAAAAAAAAAAAAAAAAAAAAACCAACCATTTTCTGGTATTTCCTTGCTACACTCGTAATGGAATTCAGAATGATGTATACACAGCTTTCTATATATTCAAGGTTGCAAACTCCATACCCTTAACGATCTTAATTTTACATTAATTAAGACTATAATATACCTACTTTAACACAATTTGCTTGAGAGTACCTCTTTCAAAATACCAAATCTTTCCTGGTAAATCGTGATTGCAACAAAATCAGATTTGTTAGAAGTCTGTTTTTAAAGATAATCTTTTCTTTCCTGTTATTTAGCCCTTTTCCTACCTCCGTAGTTAAAAACACAACAACAACAAAATGAAACTAACCCCCTCTACCCTGCACACACCTTTTTTTTTCCTTATACCTCCTGTTTCACGAGAGCCCAAACTTCATCCTCACCCAACCACAATGTTTCTCCCAGGCATTTTAGCAAGTCCTGCAGTTGAAATCCCTGCTGTCCGCATATGCTCTGGGAATCTCAGCTTTTCACACGTATTGAGCACAGCCCAGACAGGAGGGTGGGCAGTGGCAGGTGCCTCTCCATGCTTGGTGGCCACCAAGCAGAAGGTACGAGCACAGTGGCACGTGCTATCATTAACCATCCTGGAGTGCAAAGATGTAGCTCAGACTTCAAAACTTGCCAAGAAAAGGTTGTCCTAGACCAAACTTCAGTGTATTTTTTTTTTCCTCTGGCACACAGTTTGCCTCACATTACTTCTATATATTGCTCCCGCTGTGATATTTAGCTATTCCTACAAGTTTCGTAACTACAGAGTTTGTGTAGCCTCAAAAGGCAGTTCATACTTCAGTGCTTGAGCACCTCTTGTTACGACACCCAGACCTGGAGTGCTCTGAGGGCCTTTCCTGCACTATCTACAACCTTCCCTGATGCTAAACCACTGCACTCAATGAGAGCAGGGGCAAAAATGCCTTACACAGGGTTCATAGCAAGCCTCCTGCTCCACTCCTCTGCCCATGTATTCAAGGACTGCATGGAGCCATTTCACCTTGGCATCACACCAGGCTCCTGCATGACCAAGAGGGGCTCCTTGGTGCTTCTTCAGGAAAACTGTTCTGAACATTCACCTCTGATCTCATACTCAGATAAAAGGCATCTGGACATATGTATTTAATTTGTGAACTAAATTTGTAATCTCTGCAGGAAAAAAAAAAAAAAAAAAAGGATTTTATTTTGCCTAGCAAGTCTGATTCTGTTGTGTAGCAAGTCAGGGTATCACTAGCTAACTATTCTAGAAATGCAAGAATGTCTCCTCTTAGGAAAAAGGTGAAATGGGTAATATTTAGTGGGATTTGTCCTGCCAGAAATCCTTGTAGCACAGACGCAATGTTAAAGCAGCAGGACTCTAGGAACTCCATCTGCAGAGGCATCTGTGAATCAGGTGTTCTTTGGAACATGCTACCACACCTCCAAAAATAGCTAATCAGAAATATTAGAAACCTCTGCCTAAAGCATATGATAGCATAAAAACCAAAAAACAGACTGTTTTATCGGTCAGTAACGTCAGAATCGGTCAGTAACAGCAATAACTATTACCTCCCATTACCTACCCACTGGCTATGGAGGGAAGAAAGAAAAGAAGGAAAAAACAGTGCAAGAGTAATTTACAGAAGGCCAGTTAAGAACCTGAGGTCCAACTTCTGGGTTCACTAATCTTTCAGGAGGACTATCTGAGTGATGTGGGAACACTGTCAACAGTTTGGAACACAGTAGAAAATGAAAATAAAACGCGGAAAGCCGGAGCAGTCAGTGTATGCAGAAGTGCTGACACAGCACAGTTTGTCTTGGCCTGTCACTCACCAACAGCTGAAGTCTAATTAATCTGCGGTTCTTGCCTTACCTAAACAAGCGTGTATATGTTTGCTAAATGTCACAGATTTTCAGGGAAACTACGTAAGAAAGACTTCATTCCTGTTTAACTGCCAGCGCACCTAAAGCGCATGGTTTTTGATTTAAAACCAGCGCGGATTTTGCTAAGATACCTAACCGTTTATATACCTGCTTAGCTATAGCCAGTGATGCTCTCGAAAAATGAGGGAGGGCAAAGCCAAGTAGTTGAATGCTTTTTTTTTAAAAAAAAAAAAAAAAACAGAGATATCTGTATTCAAAGGAAGTCACATAAAATCGCAGTCAAAATTGTTTAGCTTGTTTGTCTATTTGTCTTAATTATCCATTTAGTCTTAAAACATAACATTTGTTCTTTCTCACTAAGGCTGCAATGCTGATTTTTTTTAATTACGTTTTCTTGTGCTCTCCTCTTTATCCTAATACATTCGGCCTGTGGGAATCTTCCTCTAAGAGCAAACAAGATGTGGTAGCTTGCGGTGGACAACCAATCAGCCCTGCAAGCTTTTCAAAGCACCCCCGCTCGGCGTGGGGGACCCACTATCTGTAATGGCTCTTCAACTACTAAAAGTTAAACTTAATATGGATACAGGGTGGCTTGATGATAACGTATCTTTTCCATAGACCCCTTGTGATTTTAGGAGTGCTCGTGGAACGTGAGGAATTACTTGTTCCCTGATGGGGCTTTTCAAACTCAACACAAAAAAGCAGGGAGGGAACTGATAAGATTAAACGGCAGGTATGGTCATCAAAGGCCCTAGCACAGCTCTACTTACAGGGAATTCGCTTCCATTATTAAATTAAGGTTCAGATTTTTTCTTTTTTTGACAAATCCAGAAAAATCCTTTCAAATGTATATTCTACCTCCCGGGTTTGAAAGAGACAAAGCTCTCTGACTGGATATGATCTGGTTTGCCTACAGGGGGTATTAGCCACCAGCAACATTGTAAGGCTGGTGTGCTGCGTACACAGGCTCCCACTGATGGGAGCTGGAGCACGCGGAAGGACACCTGGCTCCCTCCACCTCAGGTGAGCACCAGGCCTGCTACACATCAGCAGGGAAGGAAATCATCACCATCACCGTCACCTCCCGCAACTCTGCAGCTTGCCAATTTTTGCAGCCTTCTCCTTCCCTCTTCCACCATTCAAAAGACCTTAGAAGAAGATCCAAGACCTTAGAAGACCCAATACACGTTCCAGAAAAGTTCTCCAACACAAGGAGCTCCTCATCCACCACCCAACTTCACGTTTTCTGGCTGACTTCCAACCGGAGACCAGGTTGCCCCTCTCAGAGGCATCAAGGCACCCACTGCTTCAGTTTCTATCCCTTGGCATAACTCGACCACTTATGGGGTAAGAATGAAAGTTTCTCTCCTCGTTTACTTCCAGAGTTTATTATATGAGGTCTACACACACTCGGTACATCCAGCTCTTCATTCAATAGCTAAACATCTGCCTCTGGTAGTAGGCTGAAATGGTTGGAAACGAAAAGACATCAAATACCCTTCACTGCTGAACCTAAGGTCTGAGAAGTTGTTTTTAAAACAGATTATTTAGGCATAATACTAGAATATAGGTATGCTTCTCATTACTGAATTTAGTCACCAGACGAGGGAATTTGGTGTGAGAGATACATGGTGTTTCCTTGTTACATAGATATAAAACATAGGTTGAAAGGTTATTGCTCAGCATCAGAACGGAATGTTTTCCCTGCAGGGGTCTGTGCTAATGAACTAAAATAAAATATCAGTATAGGAACTGATATTTTTTAAAGTTCAAAACTTGTCAGGTAGCTACAGCAGCACAAATCACACTTCATCACCTGTGCATTTAAAGCAGAGGGAGAGTTTAATGCTCAGGATTAGTCAGAGAAAAGCCAGGAAATTCAAAATAAAGGCTGAGAGTTCATCCTCCACTCACACAATTGCCATTTTCCCACTTTTGAATTGATCATTTAAATTAATGCTCACGGAACACAATAAACTAGCCCTAGACAGGGCAGCCACCACACAAAACTCTTCATACAAACGCACAGGTGCACCTAATGCCTCCTTTGCTACAGCCCCACTTCTCTAATCTGTTACTGTCAGTCGTACCCAGCTGCTGTGGCTCTGGGGACAGCAAACATCAAGCTCCCAATTCTCTCCACTCAGTAATACGTGAGCCCAATTTCCTTCCTGTGACAGGTTGGTGCAAACACACTACATGACTCTGGATCCCCTCTTCACCTCTCCCTTTACTTTATCATAACTTAAATCGAAAGGTAAATACAAACCCTGGCTTTAAGGTTGCAGTCATTTGACAGTTTCACCGTCAAGTGTAAGTGTCAACTACTTCAAAAAAAAAAATCATTTATTTTTAAAATGCCACTATTTCTGCTTCAGAGTGTGTGGTGAAAGTGCAGCCCCTGCATTAGCCTGCAGAGAAAGAGGCCAAATGGCAAAAATCACAGCACAATATTTAATTATAAATCATAATTAACAAAGAACAGCAAAGGGTGCAGGTAAAGAAGGCTTTTTGATGATGGAGAATTCAAATAACCCATAGTTTAAACACACCCCTCTTCCCAAACTATAGGTTTTCTGTTTTGCAATGGCTTTTTCTTAATTTCATCCCAAATGAGATGCTCACTGGTGCAGACTCAAGACACAGGCAGTGAGACACTTTTTTTTTTTTTTTTTTTTTTTTTTTTTTTTTTTTTTTTTTTGCGCTTAATAATGGCTGCACATCAGACTTCAGCCAACATATGCTCGGAAAACACAACAGTCTTTACCTATTGGTCTAAATATCTGTTCCATGGCAACATATAGGGGAGACACAATTCTTTTGCTAGCTCTTGTCCAAGATATCACCTGCTTTTCCCAAGTTTGTGTATTGCCACGATAAAACTGTTTGTGTTGAACTTTCTTTGAGCTTGGCCACTTCTTATTTAGAAACATACTACACAAACTTTTTGGTCCCTTAAGTAGCCCCCAATCTTTTAAAGTATTTCTGCAAGAATTAAAGCTCTATTTGGCAGACTTACAAGTATTTTTTATTTAAATAAATGCCTTATAAATCATACGGGCCTCACATAGTCTAAGTTTCAGTTAGTGGCACAGATCTCACGCAGTCAGTATACCCTAGGAATCCTCCAGGAGTTACCAGGGATGTCCTAGGTCTTCTTGCTCCAGTTCAACATCTCTGTGCAAAACATGCCCTATCTGTATCCAAAGGGCAATTCCTCATGCCTGTGCCCCTCCAGTCTTGATTTATCCTCCTCGACATCCTCATTCAGCTGAGCCTGGGGATCAGAAATGCAGCCTAGAGAGGGAATTGCTTTGGTCTCTAGGATCTTTTCTCCTGAGCAAGCCATTACCTCGTGCCTGCAAATGATGACTCCTAAAGACGAGAGCAGGACTCTGTCAAGCACACTACGCGTTCCAGGGCTAGTGATCTTGGGGAAGGAGAAAACAGCTTTGGCTTTTGCTACTGCATTTGTTAAGGAGGCAGAGATAGACTTCCTTTAGGTAATAACTCGGGGGCAGGCACACCCTGAGGTTAGTCTTTAACCATAAACTGGAGGAAGCGAGTGAGGCAGTCAGCAGGCTTAAACATTAACTGGTCAGTTCCACAACATTACAGAAACAAAACCGGAAAAAGAGATGCTTTAAAGAGAATCCAGAGTACCTAGTCCATCAGAAAGCCAGTGCTTCCACTTACCTTTAGGCAAGAAGGTGTCTGAGGCTCTGCAGAGTCACCGAGGGTGAGGGCCACGTAGCCCAGGAGGTGCCCATTAGAGCACCTCCCCAAAAGGCTGCAGCTGTGTTCCACTACCACCACTGGGGCTTAGGCAAACCACCTTCCTTCTATCTTCCTCCCCCTAATATCTAGGCACCGCATAGCAATGGCATAACATTTGCTTGCTATCTTCACTTTCTTTTCAAAGTTCTGAATTTTGTGGCTATCCCAATGACATTTGTTCAACAAAGATGGCAGCTCTTGAGTCCCAGCAAATGTTCTCCTTCTTGAAACTGTTGAACGCTCAACACTTCATATGTATTTGACGGGGTTTTGTCACTAATTACTCAGTGTGTTTGCTCTTTCTCACCTTGCTGCTTTTGGTTTCCTTATTAGTCGCAGATCTACAAGATCTTGCCTTTTTTTTTTTTTTTTTTTTTGTAGCATGTCTACAAAAAGATCACAAGCAACAAGCGTAAATGCTTTTGGAGCACAACTTTCCATCAGGTATAACAGATTAGAAGATATTAACTACTAAATGGTTCCAGAAAATAACCATCATTCTGTGAAGAAAAGGACATCCATGACCAATTCCGTAGCCTACTCTTCAATCAGCTGTAGCTTAGTTAAAGCCCAACTGGAAAAAAGCAATTTTAATTATTTCAATTATATGAAAAAATGTTTATTTTTGTATGAATAATAATAAGGATTTCAGATGTTTCGATTATTCAACATGAAACAAAAAAAAGTTTTACCATTTAAATTTTTGTACTAGGACTGAGAAAAGAAATATAGCTTTATTTTCCCCCCTCCCTTTTAGTAAAAACATTTCATTTAAATACATCAGAATTTTAAACTGGACACTCAAGATACATTGAGGTGCAATTTGTCCAGTTCAAAATAGGGCTAAAATCTAACATTTTTGAGCTTGAAATTCTTACAGAACAAAACGAAACTGTCTACAAGTACAATGCCCTGTGCAATGGATAACTAAAGATTTCTCTTTTTTTTCACAATGACAGCTTATGGAAAGTTTTTTTTTTTAAATTAATTACATTATCGATCTAAAAAATCTTGATTTTAGCAACATACCTTCTCTTGATTGATTACTGTGATAAGAAAGTAACAGAAAACTTCTCATCCCTCTTGCAACAAAAATGATTTAACCTCCTGATCTGACCTGACCTATACTTCCCACATCCTCTGTGGTTGGCAACAGCTATGCTACATAATTTTAAGACATTTTTCTTTTGAGGGGACATTTTCAGGGGCCAACTGAGGCAGTTCTCCATATTTTCATAGAAGCCAAGAGAAGCAAGGAGAAATAGAGATGGCTTACAACAGCAAAATTAGTTTCCAAGCATGAAGGACTCTTGCGGGATCTCTTTCTCCTCCAACTGAGTGCTGGAGAGATGAGCCCTCCTCAATACCCCTCCAGGCCTATCTGCACTAGCTTCAGATTGGTCCTCACCCTCTTTCCTTCTGAGGCTCCTTTAACTCATTCATCGACTACATGATGCCTTCAACTGGATGCATTTCACCCACTTCTGGAAGTGAAAGAGTACAGAACAGTATGGTTTTGTAATACCTCTACATTTTTCTAGGTTTATGTCTGTCCCCATTCTACCTGGGAGTACTGAATTTCTCCCCTCAGGAAGCAGAAGACACTTTGATTAGGCAGAAGGTAATGTAAATCCAGTGTTTCACACTGAAAAAAAAAAAAAAAGAGGCTTATAATTGAAAATCTCTCTCACTCTGAAAGCTTTGGTTTTTCACCTTTAGAAGACTTCAGAAGTTTTCGTGGTGAGGAGATATTTGCTGAAAATTAGCGATTGCAGCTTTTTGATTGGGAAGAAAGAGGAGCTGCTAGTCAGCCTTCAGCAGAAGCAGCTGCACAGCAGTCTAGAAATTAGCCCAGTTGGGAGGAAAGAAGTTTGTCCCCCCGCAAAAAAGCAGGCTCTGAAATGGAAAGAAGTTTGTGTCTGCCTGTCAGCAAAGATTTCTGTGGCTGAGTAAGTAAAGGACGCTCAGGTAGAGCTGCGATTTGGGGATATCCTGCTGCTCCCGGCAGAGCCCAAGGTTTCCTGCCGCCTGGTGTACCCGCTGGGGGATTTAAAGCTTGTTTACTAAGGAAGGATTTTCCTTCCTTTCTCTCCTTGCTTTGTGTTGTTGGAGTATCCTAAAAAAAACACTGACACATAGCATGTTTGCTTAGCAAAGCTGAGAGTAGTTCTTGTTGCTAAAGACTATGCTCTTAGGGCCCATATTAGCAGATACCCTGCTTTAGTAATTAATTTCTCATTATCCCACCATCATTTTAACTGGAGGGGGAAAAAAAAAAAAAGGCACTTTCATATTCCATTTGAACTTAAAATCCTAACTACAGCATAGTAACCCTTTCACTTAAAGCTCACTGCTATTATTAAAAAAATACTTATGTGTTCCTTACTATGAAGTGAGACTCCCTACAAGCAAGATTTGTGCTCTGAATTCTCAGCACCAATGCAACAGGAACCCCAAAACCCTCAACCCATCGACCTCTGACGAATCCATGTCCTTTAACACTTACTTAATGTGTGGATCCAAACTTGTTCACTCTCGCTAGATAAAAATGAAGTTGCTTAATTTTCTTTTCCTTGAGCAAAGTGTTTCTCGATCAGGACTTGTGTTTTCTTCCTGATTGCCAATGAATCACATTGCAAATGAGTTACCTAGCAATAATTTGCCAGACAAATCTACCAGGCTCAAAAATTAACTCCAGAAATAAGTAAAAAATGGAAGGTATTTTGAAATAATTATAGTATTACACAGGACTATTCTCTAAAGAGGCCTCTCACACAAAGCCATATAGACAAACTTCACATACAGAAAACTGGTTCACAAACAAATTATTAAAAATAAAATTTTAAAAATGACTTATTTAGCAGGGCCAGGAGAATCATACTTAATCAAAGGGTATTCTTATTCAGTCCTGCTTTTGTGTGTTACATTATCAATGAGATCTACTCCAAACAACTAAGGCATTAAAGTAGTTCAACTGATTTCAAAAATATGAACTTCTCTCCTTACCCTCCCCACCACTTACACGTTAGGGGATTAAAATACTGAAATACTACACACAGAAATATGATGGTTTTGTTCATTTGCCCTCCAAACCTCTTGTGGGAAAATGATAGCAGACGACTTCAAAGAAGAAAAGCTGCCTTAATACCTACGGTATAGAGATTCTTAAAAGTGTGTTTAATGCAATAAATGTACATAAGACAGTAGCAAATGAAACATTAGAAAGTCAGTACAGAAAAAGAAAAAAAAAACAGAAAATTTTCCCAGAACGATGGATGATATTGAGAAGGTACAAGGCTTGCAATATATCAGAAAGACTTTACAAAATTGACAGCTGGGAACAAATATTCACACATTGTCAAACTGAAAGATCTTTTTAAAGCAAAAAAGGCTCATCTCATCAATTTTATATTGCTTTACGTTGCAATAGACAGTGAAAAGGTGGGTATGTAACATTTGCAAATAAATTCTATGAAAATCACGATCTAAAAAAGCATATTGAGGTCTAAGACCTTCTACGGAACATCAGCTGAATTGGCATCCTTTCACGTACAAACAGAAAGGTTCAAGATAATTGCAGTATAAGAAACTAGTTATCAATGTATCTGTAAAATAAACAAATTCAGAATGATCTATGCATGAGCTATGAAGCCACCAAGTAGTTCTTACTGCAGGATGTGTATGTTTGCCCACAAAGTGTTTGTAAATAAGCTTTTCAAAAAGTATTTTTAGGCTAATTCAATATAACTTTCTCAGTAATTGCAACAAATGAGGGGGACCCTACAGAGAACAACGGGGGAAGTTTTTGTTTGGAGGGTATGGCCCTGCAGTTCTCTCTTGGGCAAAAATTCCCTCTGATGTTTCTGGGAACAATGACCAAGAGCTACGCACAGTTAATCCCTTGGGAATGACTTCTCCACTCACTATATGGGCAACTGAGTGCGGAACTCTGCATGCAGAAATACGAGAATATATTCTTAAGTGGTCACTAGGCAGCAGCCATTAAAGCATATGAAATGTAAACATTTGTTCTGTATGTTCTATTTAACCTAAAAAATTATGCAGTTTCCATGCAGTAGGGCACAGTTTTATCAGAAGAACTGATTACATTGCTAGCTAAGGAAATAAAACTGCTATTTCAGTTTTACCACAACTGCATTTTTTCCTCTACGCTATATTTTGTATCTGTAACAGGTAAAGTGCTGCATCATAAGCATGTTAACATGACCTTGTGATTTGAAAGCAAAAATATCTTCTGCAAGATTTCTGTATTAAAATAGTTATGTGCACAAAAGAGGTTGCTAGCCTGACACCCAAAGCAGTATGGAGTTAGCTCGATAGTGCTTCCGTTGCAGCAGAGCTATGGACTCATTCACTCAATTATGTAGTACAAATTAAAATTACTAGTACATATAAAAAAAATCAGATAGGCAATCAATTACAAACCTGGCAGTATTTTGAGAGAGCGAGATTTTTTAAGTCTTACAATGGAATGATTAAAAGATCAGGAACTACTTCTGGGAGCTCCAGTAAGAGATTTGCACTTGGTGTGTTCATTGGCTTATAAGCAGCCCTACTGCACAGGAATACCTTGCACCAGGAGTTAATATAAGGAGCTAATATAAGTTGAAAACCTGCTAAAACTTAAGTGCAGTAGGCTCCACTACATTGTATTTCTGTTGAAATGTATAAAACATAGAAAATTTTAATGGTGAATTATTGGATAAAAATATTAATGTTTACAGATAAAACCTGACTGATTTTTTGATTCAGATTTAAATTTACATCTTTTGCAGATTTAATTGGCATGATTTGAATGCTTAAGGTATCTTTGACTATCAAGTAGTAGTACATATTTACCATTTTACACTGAGCCCCTTAATGTGTTATGCTATTTCTAACTGGGCCTTCCAACTGCTTGAAACCTTCATCAAATATTTCTTTACAGTCTAAATAGATATTCAGTGAGAAATGCCTTTATACAATACTTACAAATTCTTTCCATTAGATACAAAGGCAAAATGAATAAAAAGCTTAAAGAAAGGAAATGCTGCTTAGGCTGTAGGCTTTTACTTTTATCATCCCCCTGTGGAAGCTAGTCTCTTCAGGACATGAAGGCCATGGATTGGCCTTCCAGTCCTAGCCAGGATTGTTTTTCTTCTTCTTGCTTGGGCTGTGACTGGGATCTTGTTTCAGTTCATGATACTGCGCCTGTTTAAACACAACATTCAGAGAGAAACTGGTCAGGTGGGTAAAAAAGGGGGAAAAAAAAGAAAAAAAGATTTTAATTCTCCCTCCCGCCCCCCCCAAAAAAAGAGAGAGAGAGAGAAAGGAGGGGAAAAGAGAGAAAGAAAAAAAGAGAGAAATAAAAAAGAGAAAAGAAAAATAGGAAAAGAAAGAAAGGAAGAGAGAGAGGAAGGAAAAGGAAAGGGAAAGGAAAAGGAAAGGGAAAGGGAAAGGGAAAGGGAAAGGGAAAGGGAAAGGGAAAGAGAAAGAGAAAGAGAAAGAGAGAAAGAGAAAGAGAAAGAGAGAAAGAGAGAGAGAAAGAGAGAAAGAGAAAGAGAAAGAGAAAGACTAAGAGAAAGAGAAAAAGCTCTTGTCCTGAAAGCTGGATGGGATCTGCAGCTGTAATGCAACAGCAACAGAATGATAGATCCCGAGTGAGGATGGAAAACACCATTAGCTGAATCCTGCCAGGAAATAAGAAATGTACTGCTGTAAACTTTTTAGAAGACTTTTTTTTCTTTTTTTCTATTAGAGGTAACACAGAAAATATGCAGTATTCACTTTAAAGAGCTGGATGAATATTCTCTGCAATCTGTTTCTTAAGAATACATTTGTTTTCGAAGGCCTACCACAGAGAGATCAGATTCAGACTCAGTATGTGCATGTGTACCTCTTATTTATGCCAGCTCTGAATTGATCTTCACCTAGAAATATAGCAAGTATATTGTCTTTGGGATACTGGAGGTGATTTCTGTGCACAGTGTATCTTAATGCCTTTTACCTTCACATGAGATAGTGTTTTGCAGTATGAAAGCTTGCAATTCATAGCTGCCTTTTTACTGATTTCCTCGAAATACCCTCATAGAATACCTCATAACTTAGCAGAAGCTAATTCCTCACTGCACTGTCTGTATCACAGACTCTTTAAGTTTCATGCGAAATCCCCAGCTGGAGTTTTAATTTCTTTGTGCCAAAGAATCTAATGTTAAATCAAAATAACTGCTTTCAAATTAATTTTAAAAAAATAGAAAATCACAATGCCATATATTAAACCATCAATTGTATGGACCCTTTAAAATGTATACACACCACTTGTACATCTGAGGGAATTCTGGACAGAAAGTCAAGTAGCTCGTTGTTATCAATTGCATATGGGCTTCGAAGCTTCTTTGTAAATTTATTGATACCTGCAAAAGTGAGAGTTCAAATATTACTATGATCATCTTATTAAAACACATATTTTTGGCAAAGTTCTGAGAATTTTTTTCGGGATCCATTTCAAAGTCTGATACTAACATTAAATTAATGGATGAGTGAAGTGTGAACTCAGGCTCTAAAAGTCACACTGTGCTGCGGTGGTTTCCTGCTTCAAAATGCAAACATTCTAGTGACATATTAAAATTCCTCTAATAGCATTTTTTTTTATTTTTATAAATAAATATATTAATATATTTTTATATTAATTTATATTAATTAAAATATTAATATATTTTTTTTCTGAAAATAAACACAAGCACTGGCTTGTTAAGTCTTTAAACATTAAGAGGTCACAAAAAGGAAAGGAACTATGTGTCCTCCGTCTCTGTCTGTGGTGGACAGGGCAAGTAATAGGTTTGGTTGTGGGATGGAAGATTTGCGTTAGATACCAGGAGAATTTTTCTAATGCTAAAGAAGCACTTGGAAAATTGTTAAGTCTGTGAAGGTTGAAGTAAAGATTATACAAATCTCTATCAGGGATGACAGATACAGATGATCCAAGCAGAGAAGGCCTAAGATTCTTCTTTAGACCTGATAGTCTCATAGTTCTAATGCAAAGGGTTTAAAAACACCAAGAAAAGCCCATTCCCTCCAAATTAAGCCAAAGTGGAATTTTTGAATTATATCTGTTTTCATTTCATTACACACCGGCTCAGATTCATCACACACAAAATCTAGTGTGTGCACTAGGAACATAGGCCTAAAGCAGGACCAGGAATGATACAAATCACTCAGATTCTCACAAGAACAGGAGAAAGCTGGCATAATCTTTGAAAATATGTAACTGCTGGTCTGTGTTATTTATCAAGCCTGTGTCAGAGATGAGATAATTCTGTCTTTGGTGTCTAGGCCTTTCACAAAGCTGTAGAAAGGACATGAAATCTTGATAACATCTCCAGTCTCCCAGGGCATGATACTCAGCTGTTCTGTGAGGACAGGTACGACCCTTTTATCCAATGATAAAAACCATGAGTATCAAGAAACAACATTTCAGAGCCAAACAACCTTGTTCAAGAAAATTCTTTATATCATCAAGTTACTAGGAAACACAATGTCTGCCATTCTGTCTACAGAACACAGCCACCACACCAACCATTAATGAATTGAAGAAGAATTGATATGGTCTCAACCTTATCCCTTCCTTCTCATAAAGGGAACCAGTTACCACATGGAAAATAAATGCATGAATAAATCCAGGTCAGGGCTCAAGAAAAGAGAGCCTTCTCTACAGAGGAAGTCTGTAGAGAAGAAGATGAGGGATTTGGGTCTTTTCTAAAAGCCTGGCGTTTTTCTAATTAAAACTATTTTCTCCGTACTGCTTTCTGTATATAGCTGTAGAAGCTACCAGGACTCTACACCACTGTAAATGAGATTTGAGTGCAGCGGTTCTTCGTACTTCACTGTGACCAATGCAGCTCAAGGGCCAATAGTCTACCAAGAGAGAAACAGGGTTAGAAGGGAAAGAACCAAGAGTGCTGAATAAGCAGACTGAAAGAGGCCGTCCCCATGGATGTACAGAAGACAGACAGCTATACATAAGCCCAGCCATAGCACGCAGGAATTTTCTTAAAAAAACATCTGCACTCCCAAAGAGCTAAATGGGCAGATGCGGCTAGAGAACGGCTTAAAGTTTCCTAGGGATGGAAGTCAAACAACAGAGATCATTTACTTTCAAAGGCAGGATACATGAACAGGATGAAGAAATGAATATACACCAGGGAGGCTAGTAATGTGAAATAATGGAGAAAACAGTTATGTATGTGTTTGGAATATTACATTTTCAGGGCAGTTCGAAGCTGAAGGGAGAGTGGCTCAAACCAACATATAGCATTGGAGTGCTCTGTGTTAACGCATTTCATAGCTAAGGAGGTTTGGATTCCACTGATGTTGGATCCTCATCTATGCTGTTATGTGTCCTGCTTCACAACACAACATGGAAGGTGGAACAGGTACCTAAAGAAAGGATCCCTAGACATGACATGAGCAAGAAGTCACCTAAACTGAAGTGCAGATGGATCCTGCAAGATGTGCAGGATCTCTTGCACCCTCTTATGAACAAAGGCACTTAAAGTCATATCAATGACTAGCTAGGTAGCTTACTAGGTGAAAAACAAAAAACAATAACAACAAAAAAGCACACATGAGAGAGCACACGGGCATAAGCACGTGCAAGATGCATTAAAACAGTGATTTTGCCATTTACTCATGATCTGCGAGGTGTGGACTGGAGTTTAGGAGTCCAGGCTCTGACCTACCTGAAACAGAGACCTGCATATACTCTTTTTTTGGGGAAGTCTAATATATCCCAGGGTATTGCAGGGCTGAGTGTCTCTTAATATAACCTGTCAACCAACAGTGTTGATTTTACAGTTTTGAGGTTCTTGGAAAGGTATTATAAGCTCAAGTTCTTGCACCAAAGCAATATGTATTAAGCCAAGTGTCCAAGATGCCACTAGAAAAAGGACATAGACCAAGTAGGCTCAGAAAAATAAAAGCCCTATCATGTTGTGTGTGCAAAGAAGAATGCAATTTTGGTAATAATCTAAGGGGCCGTGTTGCACTCTAGGGATAACAGATATGTGGCAAATAAATGAGACAAGAAAAGGCAGTAAGCCCATACATCTGCTTCTTTAGTTCTACTGATTTCCTCTTTTGGCCAAATTCTCCTTATTCTTTCCCCATTTTGTATATTGTGTTACATTTACTTGCAAAGACTCTGCAAGAGTATTACTAATACTGAGTTATATCTAAAAAACACATTGTCCAGTGTCAGTTCAATGAATTTAGGTCATCTCTCACACTCAAAGGTTTTTCAAAGAAATGATTGTTATTCTTGTCTTCAGAAAGAAAATCTAACCACAGATTTAAATGAGAGATCTCTTTGCATGTTGACACTGCTGAATAAGGGTACAGCTGCTAGTGATGCAGAACTGTATTAGAAATGAACAAATGAAAACTTAGAGCTTTATTTACAATAGATGTGCTAACAGTAGCTGTTTAAAAATCACTGTAAGGGATAAACATAACTGTCAAGAACTTAGCTCAGTCACAACACAAACATCCCTCCACCACTGCCTACCCCAGCTCCCCCAGTTTCTGCTCGTTATCAACTGACCAAATACCACATATACCTTTCTGTCAGACTAAAGGTGACCCTTTAAACAGGTTTCTTGCTGTTACGTTTACATATACTTTCAGAAGATAAAGTAGTGAGGTAGAAAAGGCATATTGTCCTAAATACACTATATGGATTGAAATGCTTCTGTTTGTGTATAAATGGTGAGAATAAATCAAAGTAATATCTAGACAAAGCAACCTTTTGATATATGAAGAATTCTCATGGCTCCATGCTTATGGTATGATGAAGTCTAGAATGCCAGCTGAGAAAAATGCATTTTAGAGATGGGTTTAAATCTTTACACAGTTGTGATTTTTAACTAACCTGTCTGTTTCCATCATGAAGGAGCTTCATGACCATAAATACAGCAAACTACTGACAATATAACTCATCCGTTAAAAAACATTTTTTTCCTAAGTGGCACAGACGGTTAAAAAAGACTTTACTTACCCCAGACAAGGACAATGTATCTCAGTGGAATGAAATACAGGACGATTGTGAACACGGAGAGGGCAGCAATTGCCAGCCAGCTTAAGAACGGGACAGTCCAGTTGAACATACTATGTGAAAAATTAATATAAGTCAGGACACTGGTCACCCAAAAGAATCAATAAAAGTTCCAACAAAGAACCAATAAAATCAAAATATGGGGCAAGCAGCTGCAGCTCTGCAAGGGGTGCAACTGCTAGTCTTTACCAGGTTTACCCAGCTGAGGTCATGCATGAATGTAGGGTTGCTGAACACCCGGGAGAGCTTGGGCTTGAAAGCATTCCCGGGGCAGAAGGGGAACAGGCCTTCACTTCACCCACTCGCTCACTGCCTGGCACCTCTTTCCAGCCCAGCTGTGCAAATCCACTGTAGGAAGCACTAACTTGGCATCTCAAGTGCTTCAGTGCCTCCCCACGATTTCAGTGGCAGTCAAAACATATACACTTCCCTTCTCTCCAAATTTATTTGCACAGGCAACCCAGATCTCTGCCTTTAAACCATTCTTCCCTCAGGCAGGTAGATGTAGGATGTTGTGGTTAAAAACGCCCTTCTGCGTGTTTCTGTTTGATATCCTCCCTGCTCTTTCCGCAGCAGAGAGCAAGCAGCTAAGGGCTGAAGAGAGACTTTCCTTTGGGGTTTGCACTTCCCACCAAGAAAGTGGTACTAAAACGTTGCTAATAGTCTGTGATTCTGTGATTCTAATAAGGGTTCCAAAATCTGCAGTGTGATAAAAATCTGCTGATCATCTCCTTTTGCAAAGGTTGAGATGTGTGCAAAGAGGAAGTGCAAGCTAATGGGTCATGACTGCTGCACTGTGGTTCCCCAACCTCTGCATGCAGGAGAGATAAGGAGAACAGATGGCCAGTTTCTGTACATGCCATGGGAACTTTGGTGAAAGGCAGATTGGCTAAATGGGGTTATTCCATAAAGGCACTACCATGCCAGAGGTGGCACATACAATTATCCAGAAGGAAAATGGGGGTTTGGTTCTAGATAACTTGTTGATACCTTTAATGGTCTTATCAGTTACTATGGACCTATGTACCTAATCACACCAGCTAACCTATTTTGCTTCTCTGGCTGAATAATTGCCACTATCTTAATTGCTAGCTATATTTTTCATAATGATCTCTGGCTTCTTGTATTTATTTGTCTTTTTTTTCCCCTCCCTGGCAATTTTGACATGCCTCCAAAGTGAACATTATGTTAGCATCACTTGGTGTAGGATCGCTCCCTTTCTCCTCAGGGGACACCTGCTCTTTTCTCTTCTGTGTGCATTTGGGCTGAACAGAAGGTTGAGGGTCTGCTCGTGTTCCTGCGACTCGGCTCTGTGCAATGGCTCACAGACACGCCATGTGTGGGAACACGGGCTCCTCACCCAGCAACCCTCCTTCTGTGCACTGCTAGCATAGCACTTGCTACAGGTTTCCCATTATAGTTTCAGGAACAAATTACAGAGATTTATAGGAAGACTCAAATTGCACTTTGTTTCAAAATTGTATCACTCTTAACTTGCACATAATAGAACAAGCTCTACTGTCAAAAGGCACAATTAAAGGAGCTTAATCATCAGGACGACTTCCATGAACAGCCTGTTGATAAAAGGCTTGGTGTACAGGGAGCACCAACATCTTGCTTGTTTGGAAAGCTTGTGCACCATAACATGCTATGCCTGCCTCTGCTGCCATTGATAACATCTGCTTGGAAGGGTCCCCATGGAAATGTTTTCCTGTCAGGGCTTTTGCCCTTAAATGCATAAATGGCAACTTTCCGTTTACCCTGATACTGATGTGCTTTCCGCTGCTGATAAATTCAAAACAAAATACAATCAAAACGGGTTGAAAGATTATCCTCATGTTTCCTGTAAGTTGACATACACTAACGTATTAATTTTTTAAAATTCACTTCCAAAAGGAAATATTTATTTTGGGGCCATACCCTCAGCACAGCCTGCAAACCCATAAATACAGAACACCAACTCCTGTATGTAGCACCAGACAGTGGAAAAGACAGAAGCCTTATATTTATAGATAACAGTTGAAGCGAGCGGGAACACACTGCTTTAACTACCCTTTAAGATACACTGAGCGCCTCCAAAGCAACTCTCCAGCAAAGGTCCTTGTGAAGCCCTTCTCGCTCAGCACGGCTCCTGGGTCACCTTATCGCCCTCCCTTTATGCTGCAGAGGAAAGGAGGCTGCGGATTCACTGCTCCCAACTTCTCTTATTTTGAGAGGCTTTGTGATCACCTTTCGGGTGGTAGAAAGCCAAGTAAATCCTGTCCCTGATTCCCAGATGAGAGAATCTCTCTGGAACCTTTCTGATCTCGAACGATAAACTGTAAATTACTGGCCATGCCAAAAATATACCGAGGCCTCACAGATGCTTCCTCATATATTCTGTAAAGCTCATAACCTCTCCTGCTTAAGGTTTGTCCTTTTCTTTTTTATTTCTTTCTTTCTTTCTTTTTTTTTTTGGTAGTTCATATATATCATGTAGTAAGCATTATATATAATTTATGAGGAAATGTTTTGTTAGCCTACCTAAATAAAATGTTTCTGGCACCAGAACACACATATATCCTTAAAATCTGAAACCCCTGTGCAACTCTGCTTATTCCCTTTACCAAAACTTTGCATTTTTATCATTACTTTTAAACAATACAGTTATGCCTCACAAGTTTGTTGTCTTTTTTACTTCAAAGCCTCAGTTCTGACTTTTCTCTCTCATATACTACATTTCTAAATTTCAAAATTAGTATCACAGAATTTTCACAAAACTCAAGAGTCCGCATAAAGGAATTTAATAATGATGAGTTTTAGCAATGAATCATCCAAAATTGGAGTCCCTTATGAAAAAATTAGTCATTTAACACTTTGCACCTCAGCTTGGAAAACATATGAGCAGTATGAGAGGGCTAAGCAGCACCGGTGTGTCAGCACTTACTTCTTTATCCTTTCTCCAAAGCAAGCTGCTTCATCAAGGACATTCTGGACGCTGACACATACCTCCTGGATAGCATAAAGTTTGTTAATAAATCCTTTTTTCTCATTGTCCTGAAGAAAAAAATAGGGGTAGTTGCATTTTTTTTAAAAAAAGATCATAGCAAATGTATAGTTATGCATTTATCATTGAATGTTATAGATGTGTCTAAAAGTCATTAATAAGAACTGGTATTTAGAAATTATTTTCTTGTCCTTGAAACAGTATATATTGAAAATAAATATAGCCTAGCATATAGATTTAGCACTACCCAACATTATTTCTCATTACATTAGTTCCTAAATATGTATTTGCAGAATTCAGCTCCCTGGTTTATAACCACGTTGAAGGTGCCAAGTGCATGCGTTGTGTATGCTCTCAGCTGATGAGTTAAAAGATCCAAGGACAGCCATTTTTCAGAATGCCCTTTCTCGAGCGGAGGTAGGCACCAAGAAGATAAATGCACCCCTGGAAGTGCTGGGACAAAGAAATCAGAACGGCTTCAGCTCCTATGGGCAAGATGCCCTTTGCTCACTGTGCCTCTGCTTGAGATTTCCACCTCCCTTACTCTGGTGGGCCCAAGGTTAGGACGAATTAGGACACGCCAACTGCTGTCATCTCAGCGTGATACCAAGGTCTTCCGCTCTCCTGCTTGATGTCGATTATTAGCCATTGAGTTTAGGAAAGACAGAATGGCGTTTAGCTGTTCGTATCACACCTATTTTATCATGTTATTTTATGCGTGGTTTAAGGCACCCGTGATGCACAGAGGACCGTTCTGGGTGTCTGATACTCTACCAGCTGCCAGCCCCGTGGCCACCCCTCGTGCACCCATGGCACAGGAGGTGGCATTCACCCCAGGGAAGCCCACAAGCATCACCCAGCTGCAGACAAGCTGCTAAATATGTGTTTAAGTTGTCAGATACAGCCATGCCCTCTATAATCATCCTATTCTCCCATTCGCCTGGGCCAGTGAGC